>NW_020954548.1:12224129-12369389 GCF_900497805.2 Vombatus ursinus
TGTGTGTGTGTGTGTGTGTGTGTGTGTGTGTGTGTGTGTGTGTGTGTGAGTGGGGGGTGGAGGAGTAGGAGTAGCAATGAGAGGGTAGAACAGGGAGAGGGAGAGGTAATGATTTCTTAAACTGACAGAATATTACGCTAAAATGTGTTATTAAAAGGATGCTTTGCAAACATCTAGATAAGGAAGTGGTATTCATCAAGTGTAGTGTGATTTGACAGCCACAAAAGTGAATATGGTTTTAAGCTAAATAAGTGATACAATATTCATAAATGTCACTTTATGCTCTGTACTAGCTTCATTAATAGTTTGTCATACCTGAATAACTTCACATCCTTTTCTGGGGAGAATTTTTCTAGTAGTTTCAAGGAATTTTGTGGCTAAAATGTGCCTAGATTTTTAGCAAAGCAATGGGCAGTACTTCCCATATTAATCTTATGGACAAGATGAAGGGATATGGGGTTGATGATAGTATAGATAGTAGGATTCAGAAACTGTTGAATGGTTGGAACAAAAGAGCAGTCATTTAAGGTTAGATGCAAAGTTGGAAAGGGGGATAGCTAAACAAAGTCAGGAACCACAAACATGTTGAGAAGTTAGAATGCTGGGCTGTATCTAATAAGATGAAATGTAATAAGGATGAATAAAAGGTCTCACTATATACTTGAACTTTAAAAAAAATCTACTTCTCAAGTATAAGATGGGAAAAGCCTAGCTATGCAGTAGTTTGTCTGACAAAGATCTCGGAGTCAAAAAGAGTTAACAACTTTATAGGGCAATCATAAAAACTACTGTGATCTTATGGTATAGCGTTAAGAACTAAGGAAACAATATCCCTACTGTACTCTACCTTGCTCTACTGTTCTCTAAACTATTCTATTCAGTTCTGTAAATCAAATTTGAGAAATAAGGGCGACGACATCCTAGGAAGGGATCCTACATGAAGAAGGATGAATTGAAGAAAACATAAATATTTAGCTAGCCAGATAAGAGAAGATAGCTGCCTTCAAATATCCCAAGGGCTGAAATATGAAAGATGTATTAAACTTCTTCTGCTTGTCCCCAGATGGTAGATCTAGGACCAATGGTTAAGCATTGCAAAGAGGCAAATATAGGCTTGACATATAAAAAAATTCCTAAAATTTAGAGTTACCTTAAAGTGGAATAGACTACTTTCAGAGGTAGTGGGTTTCCCTTCACTTGAGGTCTTCAAAAAAGACTAGATTACCCACATCATAGAGAATGTATTCTTGTTCACGTATGGTTTGATTAAATTACCTCTTAGGTCTCTTTTAACTTTGAGATCTTTGATGATGCTATATTTTCATATGTGTAAGAAAGATTCTCCTGGAAGGAATATGAAGAATGAATTAGAAGGGACAAAGATTGAAAGTGAGAAGATTTATTAGGAAGTTGTTCATAGTTCAGGTGGAAGAAAATGAAAACTTATGTTAACAGGATGGTATTAGGCATAGAAAATAAGGAAGGAATTTGGAAGATCTTACAGGGTAGAATTAACAGGGTAGAGCAAATAATGGGTATGATAAAATGGGGGTAGGGGAGATGAGGAAAAGGAAAAAAATAAAAAATAACACCATGATTATAAACATGGAAGAAAGAATGAACTACTGTAGCACAGATGAAGACAGGTTTAAGGAGAAAAACAAAGAACTTACTTCTGCATATATTTACTTTGAGATACTGCAGGGAAATATAGCTGGAGACAAACTATAGGTAGCTAGAGAGGTGAGTGTAGAACTCAGAAAAAAAGGTCATGAGGAGAGAGAGGGATTTTTTGATATCATCTACATAGTTGCACATCATTTGAGGCTATGGGACTGAATGTGATTATCAATTGTGGGGGGAGCAATACCTAACGTGTAGACTAAACTCATTTTCCTTAAAACTTATTGAAACCACACTCAAAAATTACTTGGCTCAGGGGACTAAGGCCCAGTCCTTCAATGTAACTTTCTGGTGCCCTAAGTACAAACATAAAGAGATAAGAGGTTGCTCTTTCTCAGGCTTGCTTGGTAAACCAGTATGGCCAACACACAGGCAAGGAAGCTGTTTTCAGCTGAATCAGTGGTGTGTCCTGATGAATAAACCTTCCATATTATGGATAAGCAAACTTCCTCTTGATAAACTGTCAGAAGGCTGGGCCTACAACATTTGGAAAATGCTGGCTACACAAAGTGCTCCAAGAAAATTAAAGAGTAAATTTTCTGTGAGTATCCCACAGTTAGAGGCAATAATGAATGTGCTCCATGTCTTTAAAAACCATCTCTTGGAGATAGTAAGTGCTGTCAACTGTCATTGTCAATTATTTGCATAATTTTTGTATTTAAGGGTGATTGTGATTTCCAGATCCATCAGCTGTTTTAGGTCTATAAATTCCCCAAAGACTGGAATTACGGGATTATCTAAAAACTGTTCTGAATGAAATTGTTCAATATTCTTTAGGAAGGGAGGCCCTGGCTGCTGGGCAAGAAACACTGAGTAGGTGGTGATACAGGTTGATGTTTGATATTGACCTCATCAATAGAACAGGTTGTATGCAAGTGACATTTTAGTGACCATACAATGGAAGGGCCTGACTCAAGATGAGTCTAAGTGACTAAGCCACAAGTGTCATTATCTGTGCTACAGCTTTAAAGTTCTTGGTACCACTCTTGCTCAGTCACTGCTTTACACTGGGAAAACCACTAAAAACTACCAAGATTTTGCATGGTCCATGACATAGATCAGATCCTGAAGATCCAGAACTTCCTCTCCTGGTGGCCTCTTCAGGTCTCATGGGTTTAATGATCAAATCTATGCAAATGTCACCTAGATCAATAAGTTCAGCCTTTTCTCCCTACTGAGTTCTAGCTCCAAATAGACAACTGCCTTTTGACATTCTAAACTGGATGTCCCATAAGTGTCTCAAACTCAGCCTGTCTAAAACAAAACTCATTATCTTTCCCCTCAAACCTATCCCTCATCCAGATTAGCCTACTAGTTTTTAAGAGACATCATCCTTCTAGTTACCCAGGTTTGTAACTTCCCTGAATTCCACTGATTCCATACTTTTAGTCACCCTCCTTTCTGTCATACAGCCATCACCTCAGTTCAAGTCCACATGGTGCTTTCCCTGGACTGTTGTAATATTCTCCTCAATGGTCTCCTTGACTCAAGTCTCTCCTCCTTTCAAAAAGTCCATTCTCCATAGAGCTGCCAAAGTGATTTTCCTAAAATGTAGATATGATCATGCTACTCGTTTACCTAATAAGCCTGACATGACTCCTGGGCTTGTTTACGATCAAATATAATCTCTTGTGTTATATTTTAAAGATCTTTAAAATTTTTACAATCTTCTTATTCTCAACTCTCCTCCATGTCCTCTATAATGAAGCCACACTGGCTTCTCATTTCTTACACATGACAATATCTCCCACCTTCAAACTTTTGACCCAAGCTGTCTCTATCCCTCCTTACCTTCATCTCTTGGGCAATTTGATTTCCTTCAGGACTCAGCTTAAGTGGCATCTTCTACATGGTTCCCTTCCTGTCTCTTCTAGCTGCTAGCCTTCTCCTTCAAGGTTTCCTTATATCTTTTTCCTTATATCTACCTTCACATGTGCATATTGTTTCCCCTGACTAGATGATAAGTCCCTTGAAAGCAGGAATTATTTTGTATTTTTATTTAAATCACCTGCACTTAGCATGGTGTCTGACATACATTAGGTGCTTAAGAAATACTTACTGATTTATTGATAGTCCCCCAAAAATGTTACCTTGTATTTATATTGTGTATACTTATTTATGGACATAGTATCTCCCATAATAGAATATATGCTCTTTTAGAGCAAGGATTTTTTTTTCATTTTTGTCTTTGTATCTTCAGTACCTAACAGTGGCTGCCCATAGTAGAGCTCCTTGAGGAAAGGAACAGTCTCTACTTTCATGTTTTTATCTCCAGTGCTCAGCACAGTGCCTAGCACACAGGGAAGGTCTTAATAAATAAATAAATCTTTTCATTTATTCCTGAAGGACTACCAATACAAAAGGAGAAAGATGGGAGATGGAGTATCTTGTATAAGCAACAGCAAGAAAGCCAGTTTGCCTGGACAAAGCATGTTCTATAGCTTTTACATGGTAGCACTAAGACTACAAGCCTATAGCTTTTTCTACTATGCAAAGCTGTCACGTTTCTATAAAGGGTTGACAAACATCAATGTGTCATTCATTAGTTGGTTCTAAGCATAAAGTTTAAGTACACCAACATGAGGAGTCCTATAAAATACCGTTATATGCCAGGGAAGAAATAAATGCCTTGTGCTCAATGAGAAATGCTCCTCTTTCCCTTTGCCAGCACAGCTCATGTTAGTGAAGGGAAAGTTCTTTCACATTTGAGTCAACTTTTTTGGGGGGGCTAGGAAATGGGGTTAAGTGACTTGCCCAGGGTCACACAGCTAGTAAGTGTTAAGTGTCTAAGGCCAGATTTGAACTCAGGTCCTGATTTCAGGGCTGGTGCTCTATCCACTGTGCCACCTAACTGCCCCCTTGAGTCAACTTTTTTTTTTAATATTAATTTATTTATTTTTAGTTTCCAACATTCACTTCCACAAGATTTTGAGTTCTAAATTTTCTCCCCACCTCATCCCTCCCCTCACCCCAAGATGGCATGCATTCTGAATACCCCTTCCCCTAATCTGCCCTCCCTTCTATCTCTCCCTCCCTTCTCTTATCCCCCCCTTCTATTTTCCTGTAGGGTAGGATAGATTTCTATATCCCATTTCCTGTATTTCTTATTTCCCAGTTGCATGTGAAAACAATTTTTTTTAACTTTTGTTTTTAAAACTGTGGGTTCCAGATTTTCTCCCTTCCTCCCTCCTCACCCACCCTCATTGAGAAGGCAAGTAACTCAATACAGGTTATACATGTGTAGTCATGCAAAACATTTCCATAGTATTCATGTTATGAAAAACTAAGTATATTTCCCTTAAACCTATCCCGCCCCCAATTAATTCTATTCTCTCTTTTGACCCTGTCCCTCTTTAGAAGTGTTTGCTTCTGATTACCCCCTCCCCAAATCTGCCCTCCTCTCTATCATCCCCCTGCTCTCTTGTCCCCTTCCCCCACTATTTTCCCGTAGGGTAAGATAGATTTCCATACCCAATTGAGTGTGTATGCTATTCCCCCCTTAAGCCAAATCCTATGAGAATAAGATTCACTCATTCCTTCTCACCTTCTCCTGTTTCCCCTCCACTGTAAAAGCCTTTTCTTGTCTTTTTCATGTGAGATAGTTTACCTCATTTTACTTCTCCCTTTCTCCTTCTCCCAGTATAATCCTCTTTCACCCCTTAATTTTAATTTAATTTAATTCTCCAGATATCACCCCTTCGTCAACTCACCCTGTGCCCTCTATCTATGTATCTATGTATCTATCTATACATATATACATACACACACACACACACATAATAAATTGTCCCCTCCCATTACCTTAATACTGACAAAGGACTCATGAGTTACAAATATCATCTTGCCATGTAGGAATGTAAACAGTTCAACCTTATTAAGTCTCTTATGATTTCTCTTTCCTATTTACCTCTTCATGTTTCACTTGAGTCTTGTATTCGAAAGTTAAATTTTCTATTCAGTTCTGATCTTTTCATCAAGAATGCTTGAAAGTCATCTATTTCAATGAATGACCATTTTTTCCCCTGAAGGATTATACTCAGTTTTGCTGGGTAGGTGATTCTTTGTTGTAATCCTATCTCCTTTGCCCTCCAGAATATTATATTCCAAGCCCTCTGGTCCCTTAATGTAGAAGCTGCTAAATCTCATGTTATCCTGATTGTGTTTCCACAATACTTGAATCGTTTCTTTCTGGCTGCCTGCAATATTTTCTCCTTGACCTGGGAACTCTGGAATTTGGCTACAATATTCCTAAGAGTTTTCCTTTGGGGATCTCTTTTAGGAGGAGATCGGTGGATTCTTACAATTTCTATTTTGCCCTCTGGTTCTAAAATATCAGGGCAGTTTTCCTTGATAATTTCTTGAAAGATAATGTCGGGGGCAGCTAGGTGGCACAGTGGATAGAGCACTGGACCTGAAGTCAGGAGGACCTGAGTTCAAATCCGGCCTCGGACCTTACTAGTTGTGTGACCCTGGGCAAGTCACTTAACCCCAACTGCCTAAAAAAAAAAAGAAAGAAAGATAATGTCTAGGCTCTTTTTTTGACCATGGCTTTCAGACAGTTCAACAATTTTTAAATTCTCTCTCCTGGATCTATTTTCCAGGTCAGTTGTTTTTCTAATGAGATATTTCACATTCTCTTCTATTTTTTTCATTCTTTTGGATTTGTTTTACAGTGTCTTGATTTCTCATAAAGTCACTAGCTTCTAATTGCTCCATTCTGATTTTTAAGGAAGTATTTTTTTTTTCAGTAAGCTTTTGGACTTCCTTTTCCATTTGGCCAATTTTGCTTTTAGGGTATTTCTCCTCATTGGCTTTTTGGACCTCTTTTGCCATTTCAGTTAGGCTATTTTTAAAGTGTTACTTTCTTCAGTATTTTTTGGGTCTCCTTTAGCAAGCTGTTGACTCATTTTTCATGACTTTCTTGCATCACTCTCAGTTCTTCCTCTACTTCTCTTACTTGCTTCTCAAAATCCTTTTTGAGCTCTCCCATGGCCTGGGACCAATTCATATTTTTCTTGGAGGCTTTGGATGTAGGAACTTTGACTTTGTTGTCTTCTTCTGATTGTATGTTTTGATCTTCTTTGTCACCAAAGTAAGATTCTATAGTCTGACTCTTTTTGTGCTACTTGCTCATGATCCCAGACAATTACTTGAGTTATAAACTCTTTGTTAAGGTAGGAGTCTGTTTCCAGTGTGGAGAATGTACTGTCCCAAGCTTCAGGGGTTTTGTGCAGCTGCTTTCAGAGATACTTCTAGGGACCTGAAAATTTTCAGTTCTTCCAAAGTGCTAAGATCAAAGGCGAGATGTTTACTCCTTTTCTGGCCTGTCTTCTGGTCTATGAGTGACCACAAGCACTCTTTTCTGTTTTGGAATTGTGAGGAGGATTCTCTCTCCACAGCCACTACAAGTTCCACCATGCCAGCACTCCTCCTTGCCCCAGGACCACCACCCAGAACTGTGACCCAGATCCAAGCACAGGCAAAGCAAGAGAATCCTGCACCAGCAGAGAGATCCCTGCAATCTCACTTGAATCAGCCACTTGATTACCCCTCAGTCTGTAGGCTGAAAGCTCTGGAAGCAGTCGCTGCCCCAGGGCCAGGCTCGGGGACTGGAGCTGGGACCATGACCTTGCTTCTCTCTCACCACCGCAGACACAGACTTTTCCTACTAACCTTCTAAGCAGTCTTTGTCGTTCATGGGTTGAGAAGTCAGGAAATCGCCACAGCTGCATGTCATTCAGTCCTCTGAGGCCTGCTCCAGGTTTTCTGAGGCCTGTGCGCCCGCGCCAAACTGTGCTCCTCTCCCAGCTCGGCACGATATACCTTTCTGATCAACCATCCAGGTTGTCTTGGGCTGGAAATTTGTTTCACTCTGTCTTTCTGTGGGTTCTGCTTGGATGTAGGAGCTTTGACTTTGTTTTCTTCTTCTAGTTGTTTGTTTTGATCTTCTTTGTCACCAAAGTAAGATTCTATAGTCTGACTCTTTTTGCACTGCTTGCTCATGATCCCAGTCAGTTACTTGAGTTATAAACTCTTTGTTAAGATAGGAGTCTGCTTCCAGTGTGGAAAATGTACTGCCCCAAGCTTCAGGGGTTTTGTGCAGCTGTTTTCAGAGATACTTCTAGGGACCCGAAAATTTTCAGTTCTTCCAAAGTGCTAAGATCAAAGGCGAGATGTTTACTCCTTTCCTGGCCTGTGCTCTGGTCTATGAGTGACCAGAAGCACTCTTTTTTGCCTTGGAACTGTGAGAAGGATTTCCTCTCCACCACCACTACAAGCTTCACCATGCCAGTGCTCCTCCTCACCCCAGGACTGCCACCCAGAACTATGACCCAGATCCAAGCATGGGCAAAGCAAGAGAATCCTGCACCAGCAAAGAAATCCCTGCAATCCCCCTCTGATCAGCCACTAGATTCCCCCTCAGTTTGTGGGCCAGAAGCTCCAGAAGCAGCCACTGCCCTGGGGCTGTGCTAGATGGACTGGGGCTGGGACCGAGCTTCTCTCTCTCTCTTTTCCTACTGACCTTCTAAGTTGTCTTTGGTGTTCATGGGTTGAGAAGTCTGGAAACCACCACAGCCATCCATGATTCAGTCCTCTGAGGACTGCTCTAGGTTTGCTGAGGCCTGTTTTCCCTGCACACCAAGGCCAAACTGCATTCCTCTCCCTGCCCAGTATGATATATCTTTCCGATCAATCACCCAGGTTGTCTTGGGCTGGAAATTTGTTTCACTCTGTCTTTTTGTGGGTTCTGCTCCTTTAGAATTTGTTTAGAGACATTTTTTACAGGTATTTGGAGGGGTTTGGGGGAGAGCTCAAGCAAGTCACTGCTTTTACTCTGCCATCTTGGCTCTGCCCCTTGGGTCAACTTTTAAGGAAATGTTTGGAATCAAAACAAATTGGCAACAGTAAGTTTTACATTAATCTCAAACATATTCGTTTTTCTGTAAGAAAGTTTCACATTCATACAATTCTATCACATGTATTGCCATCTACCATAACTTCTAGATGTCCTTATATATGTATAATACATGATTTTAAAAATTTGAATCTCATCATCTTATACCTATCAGATTGGCTAAAATGATAGAAGGCAAAAGTGACAAATGTTGGAGAATGTGAGATGGCCAGTACAAAGGCACAGAGAAAAGACAAGAAACTCATGCATGAGGAACAGAAAAACAATAAAAGACAATATGTGGGTATGTCTGTATATATAAATATATACATATATTTATATATGTAAAATTATGGTATATTTTATCTATGCATGAATATACAGTATAAGGATAATGAGAATAAATACAAATGAATACATAGTAGTTAAGTACAAGGTAGTTTAAGAAAAAAGGCACTAGCAGTTGGGAGGATCAGGAAAGATTTTATGTAAAAGGTGATGCTTGAGTTTCATCTTGAAGGGAGAGTTGCAGATGAAAAAAAGGAGAACCAGGACAGTAGTGTCATGAAAACCAAGAAAGGAGAGATATAGGAGGAAAGGGTGATCAGTAGTGTCAAATGCATTAGATAGCTGATGAAGGATGAAGAACTAGTTGTGTATGTGAAATTTAAAGCTTGGGCTTCCTAAATCTAGACCTACCACATTATCCTGTAGATGAGAGCTTTGCCTCTTCCTAGTATCCCATCATTTAGAATTTACAGGGAGGCACTGCTCAAAGGAAAGAAGAAACTACAAGCTTTCCAGATGGTGTTGAGTTTCATAAAACAAAGTAGAAAATTCCTAATCCCGTTGTGTCTTGTACATTTTGAAATTAACAACTGGGAACAAAGCACAAGCCACACAGTTGATAAAAGCAAAAATTCTGTCATGCCTACTCTCTGGACATAAAGACCAATTTAAAAATAGGAGTTGGGTAAAAATGTTGCAATTACTTCCCATGACAAACAAATGGAACACAAACTGCTGATCCTTTTTTCCATGAGGCACCTGTCCACTCTGAAAATGAAAATTTACAGAACAGCTGAGGCCACTGAGAAGCCACAAATTATACTTTATCTACCACAATGTGATGGTGATGCACTATAGTGGAAGTTTATCAAAATAACTAGGCAAAGAAAAGAGAGGCAAGTGGAACGGCAAAAGATGAATTGAAGTACCAGCAGTATCCTCATCGCTAAAATGGATATGATCATAACATGTCCTAGTGGTTTCAGAGAAATACTAAGAAAATAAAATAATAGAAAATTAAAATTTTAAGCCCACATTATTGTCAGCACTTTATTTGGTGACACAAAATGATTGCTCCAAGTTGTACTGGCAAATTAGCTTTCCCATCTACCATCTAATCTAGCCCTATCAAAAAACTATCTGATATCTTCTTGCTAATCTCATCTTACTCTGTTTCAAAATGATCCCACAACTAGATTTCAGACTGGCATAGCCGTAGGTATCATGTCTAATATCTTTAGGAAGTTTGATATTAATTTGAACAAAACTACATTAAATTATCTGTGTTTAATGACCATTTTTCATCTAGTACATTAATACAATAAAAAAATATTAGGTATCCCCAAACTATAACAGCTCCTTCACCTTGTACCACATTGTACTGATGTTAATAATGTCTACCATGACTATCTTAACATATTTTTAAAAGATCTGTTTCTCCATTTCATGCTTTTTTTAAAAGTGATCACTTTGATGCAAAAATTAAGGGACCTTTCTGGTGTCATTTTTGCCATTTTCATAGTAAAAATTACTTGTTATTTACATGCATTTTCCTATATATTCTACATGTCTCCTAAAATAAGTATGAAAGGGACTTCCGCTTCTGGGAGCCAAGATGGCAGAGTAAGAGGTGAATCTCCCTTACTCTCCCTTATTAACCCCTGAAAATCCAGAAAATATCACCCCAGGAAAAACCCTGGAACAGCTGAACCAGAAGAAAGATGGAGTGTAGCAGTCCAGTAGCCCAGGTAGCTTGAAGGATTAACTGGAAAGGACCCTCTTACCTTGGCTGGGGAGCAGTACAGAACAGGAGGCATCCTGGCAAGCTAGTGGAAAGTTCCACCTCAGCATACCAGGAGGAGATCCTGAAGCTCAGGTGGTAGAGCAGGTAAACACCAACACCTGGACCCCAAGTGCCTCACTGAGGGCTGGGGAACCAGTAGAAACCAGCTCAGAAAACCACCAGGTGCCTTGGTATTCTACAGCAACCAGCTCTCCCAGTGCCTCAGCAAAACTAAGGGAATCAATGCTCCAAGGGGCCCCAGGCAGATAAGCACCCTACAACATCCATCTGAAAAGAGTTGAAGAAAGCAAAAGGAAGGAAAGGCCTGGGTGAGCAAGAAATCTCCAAGAGCCACACTACCTAATCCTACCCCTACAGTTCTAGTATTGTTGTTTCCAGCCCAACACCAGGCAAGCTACCAGAATCCTACAGCCTCCAACTGCCAACACTGGAGGCCCCAGAACACAAAACCATCGACCAGGCCCTAGGTTCCCAACACAAGAAGCTCGAGTCAGTGCCCTCTGCTCCCCAGCAGGAGAGCCCAATCTCTTTAAAGGCCAGGAAATAAGAAAACACCCTGAGCAAAAAGAAACGTACCATAGATTCTTATTATGGGAAGAGTGAAGATCAAGGCAGAAATTCTGAAGCGGACAATATTGTCAACAAACCCACATGTGGAACCTCAAAAGGGAATGTGAACTGGTGTGAAGCCCAAAAAGCCTTCTTAGAAGAGCACAAGAAGGATTTTAAAAGTCAAATGAGAGCGGTAGAAGAAAAAAAATGGGAAAAGAAATAAGAGGTATGCAAGAAAGAGTCAATAGCTTGGAAAAGGAAGGACAAAAATTAACTACAGAAAACAATTCCTTGAAAAACACAACTGGCCAACTGGAAAAAAAGTATACTGAAGAAAACAAGTCCCTAAAAAATACAATTGGCCAAATGGGGAAGGAGGTACAAAATCTAATAGAAGAAAACAATTTGTTAAAAATTAGAATTGAGCAAATGGAAGCTAATGACTCTATGAGAGAGCAAGAATCAGTCAGACAAAAACAAAAGAATGAAAAAATAGACGAAAATGTAAAATATCTCACTGGTAAAACAACTGGAAAATCGATCCAGGAGAGACAATTTAAAAATTATTAGTCTACCTGAAAATCACGATGAAAAAAAAGAGTCTGGACAGTATCTTTCAGGAAATCATAAAGGAAAACTGCCCTAAGGTCCTAGAACCAGAGGGTAAAATAGCCATAGAAAGAATCCTCAGATCACCTCCTGAAAGAGATACCAAATTGAAAACACCAAGGAATATAGTAGCCAAATTCCAAAATTACCAGGTCAAAGAGAAAATACTGCAAGTAGCCAGAAAGAAACAATTTAAATATCGTGGAACCACAGTCAGGATTACACAGGAACTTGCAGCTTCTACATTAAAAGACCATAGGGCATAGAATATGATATTCTGTAAGGCAAAGGACCTTGGCTTACAACCAGGGATCAACTACCTAGTGAAAATGAATATGATCTTTCAGGGGAAGAGATGGATACTCAACAAAATAGGGGACTTCCATACCTTCCTAATAAAAAGACCAGAGCTCAACAGAAAATTTGATTGTCAAATACAAGACTCAAGAGAGACATAAAAAGGTAAATGGGACAGAAAGAAACAACATTCTATTAATAAGGGCAAACTGTTAACATCCGTATAAGGGAAGATAACACTTGTAACTCTTGAGAACTGTACTGTTATTACACCATGTTAAATAAAGGGTGTGGGTAAACTGACTTTGATGTAATGATGAAAAAAGTCTAATCAAGTGTGTTAAATGGATCCAAGTAAGTGAATTGATCTGATCTAATCATAATTGTGAATGTGATATATGAATGTAATGGAATACTATTGTGCTATAAGAAATGATGAACAGTCAGACTTCAGATAAACCTGGAAAGACTTGTATGGACTGATGCTGAGTGAAGTGAGCAGAACCAGAAGAACATTGTACACAGTAACAGCCACATTGAGTGATGACTGACTTTGATAGACTTTACCCCTCTCAGCAATACAAGGATCTAAGACATCTCCAAAAGCCTTATGATGGAAAATGCTATCCACATCCAAAGAAAGAACTATGGAGTTTGAATGCAGATCGAAGCATAATATTTGCTATTTTTTTCTTCTGTTGTGTTTTGTTTCCTCTTTCTGGTAGTTCCTCCTATTAGTTCTAATTCTTACTTATAACATCACTAATGTGAAAATATGTTTAATAGGAATGTATATGTATAGCCTATATTAAATTGCACACTGTCTTTGGGGAGGGAGGTAAGGAGGGAGAGGGAGAAAAAGTTAAAACTCAAAAGCTTATGGAAGTGATTTATGATAATTCAAAATAAATTAATAAAACATTTTGAAAAAACAAAACAAAAAAAAAAGAAAAAATCTAATCAAGTAGGTTAAATGGATCCAAGTAAGTGAATTAATCTGATCTAAGAAAATGTACTGAGAGAAAAGGAAAGGAGGACTCAGACAAGGGTAAATTACATCACAGGAAAAGGTACAAAAACCTATTACAGCAGAGGAAAAGAAGGGAGGGAGATGAGCATTGTTTGAACCTTACTCTCATCATATTTGGCTTAAGAAGGGAATAACATAATCAGTTAGGTACAGAAAGCTAACATGCCCTATAGGCAGTAGGAGGGAAAAAGGAGGAAGAAAAGGGAGGAAGCTAATAGAAGGGAGATGGGACTAAGGTAGGTGGCGGTCAAAAGCAAAACATTAGTGAGGAGAGAAAAGGAGAAAGGAGAAAGAAAAGTATAAAGGGGGGGAGGATGAACAGAAAGACACAGACAGTTATCATAATTGTGAACGTGATATATGAATGTAATGGAATACTACTGTGCTATAAGAAATGATGAACAGGCAGACTTCAGATAAGCCTGGAAAGACTTGTATAGTTTGATGCTAAGTGAAGTGAGCAGAACCAGGAGTACACAGTAACAGCCACGTTGAGTGATGACTGACTTTGATAGACTTAACCCCTCTCAGCAATACAAGGATCTAAGACATCTCCAAAAGCCTCATGATGGAAAATGCTATCCACATCCAAAGAAAGAGCTATGGAGTTTACATGCAGATCAAAGCATACTATTTGCTATTTTTTTCTTCTGTTGTGTTTTGTTTCCTCTTTCTGGTGGTTCCTCCTATTAATTCTAATTCTTACTTACAACATCACTAATGTAAAAATACGTTTAATAAGAATATATATGTATAGCCTATATTAGATTGCATGCTCTCTTTGGGATGGGAGGTTAGGAGGGAGGGGGAGAAAAATTTAAAACTCAAAAGCTTATGGAAGTGATTGTTGATAAATCAAAAGAAATTAATAAAAAAAAGAAAAAAGAGAAAAAATAAATAAAATAAGTATGAAAACAAGTTGAATTGCAATGCAACACATGTGGCTTGTTTTTTTTTTTCCCAAAGTAGGGGAAAATTTTCTAATATAAAGCAGAAAACTAAAATATTTTGAGTGGTTTTCTAGGAAAGTAAGACATTTTTCTCTATGGAATAAAGAGATATGAAGAATAAAATCTTAATAACATTTCTGTTAAAAATTATCATCAAATTAGTTTATTATACTTCCTTTTCTTTTCAAGTTAATATCTAGGTTAGCACATATTAGCATATTTTTGAAGAATGGAAAATTTATGGCAACTAGTTAAAGAAGTAAGTTTAATTATTGAATATTAAGAAGCTACCTTATATTTTTAAGCACTGTTCACTACCAGAATCATTATTCTAGTATTACCTTTCCTTAATCAAAGAAAAATCAAACTCATGATCTGAGGGCAGGAAGAAAACATAATCTAAATTATCAACAATGGTAGAGGCATGGTTCACTGTTGAAGCAATATTTCTGTTAGCTTTGAGAACTGATCATGGCACCAACTTTGAACATCTTGTCTTATTAGAAGCCAAAATGACACAAGGAAAATGCCAGTGGAGAAAGGATATATCATATAATTACAGCAGAGCTGTAACTAGGAAAATTAATTTTAAAGCATACAACAGATACTTTGTAGGGTTAAGAATATAATAAATATCTTTTGTTTTTAAAGCTTTACAGATTCTCTTTTAAAACATTGCTCACAATAACAGGTTTTATACAAGTAACAGAATTTTTACAAAAAGAATTTAAATTCAATTGCTATTTCATACATTAACCATATCTAGAACTAAAGTAGACACCTTAATGCAAATTTATATTAGAACTAATTTAAAGCCAACTCTAAAAAAGCACACACACATCTGAATCTTGCAATAATCTGAGTCAAAGAAATGTTTGATATGACTAATATGCATGTTGATATTTTAATGACAGACATACTTGGAAGATAATGTGATACAAAGAATAAATGTTCTGTTGGAAATTTAAGCTTATGTGATATATTAGGACAATAATTTGTTAGAAACAGAAAACATTTCTAACAGAAGCTTTTCAGATCATGTTTTCTTATTTTAAAATATTCCTCTGGCATGATGCCAAGAGAATTTGAGAACAGCATATAAGGAGTATGATTTTACTGTACACAGTGTTCTAAATGATAATAATAGTTTCTTGCAAAGTCTAATATAAGACATAGACATTCTGTTAACAAATATCACTTGGTTGATCTAGAAGATAGGACATAGAAATAAGACAGTCACGTCCAATTCCACATGGATTCTCAGCTCAGATCCTGGTTTTTGCACAGTTTACCTTGCGAACATGATCCGAGTGACATTTCACAAATTCCTGGATAAATGTTGCTATACTCTGCCAGCAGAGAGACAGGCTATGTCATGCACAGATCAATAATAGCACCGTGTTTCATCAGCCTCAAAATCAGAAGTGCTTCATCTGGCAAAAGCCATGGCCCTTGAGAATCTGACATATAAACTGAATACTCTACAAGGGATGTCTACTATACAAACTTCTGAGGTAAAGCATCATGTAATTCACAGTGAAACAGAATAACAAAAGCAGTTTTTAAATGTGTTACTTATAGAGAAGCAAATACAAGTCATCTAGGGGGATACTTAATAAAGGAAATGAAGTTCAATGTAAATTAAGTTCATTGTAAATTAAGCTATTAATATAAAGTAAGCTATTTTAAATTCCACATAGTTCCTGACTAAAAATATGACTCCAGTAAAATTTAAATGTACTTTATGAATAACTAGAACATGACAATGGATAAAATCCCTAGATTATGTGCACAGAATTACAGGAAACATAAATCTACATAACACATAACATATTTACTGTTATTTCATAACATATTACACTTTTGTTTGAATTTCAAAGATCTGACTCATTTTCTTTTAAGTAGTCCATATGTCCTTGAAACTCTTATGTTAAATAAACATGACATAATACCCACACCAAAGATTTTTGATACAGTAACTTCTTTGTGGAGGTTTTTGTTGTTCTTACTATTTTTGTCCTTAATTTCAGTCTGACACTTGGGGAATATCAGATGGAAACAGGATTCAATTCAGTAAAGGTCCCTATGCACCAGGGTATATAAAAGTTTAGCTAAGACAGTTCAAATCCCCTTCTCATAAGGTTTCTAATCTTGTTGGGGGGATAAGACACATATAGATAAATATACTCTACTATTTAAATAGTTCTACAATCTCAGCTACATGTATATTCCTTGCAATGATGCATGTAACTGTCTCTGGATATGATGAGACTCTTTTTCATATCCTCTCACAATTCACCACAGGGAGTCCATTTCATCTGCTGGCGAGCCTCCTTGACTATTCTGGGCATCCTGAAGATACAAGTGGAGAACAGTTATACTTTACTCTCGACACAATGGGCCCATCTTGTTTTTCAATCATATGTTTCTTTGGTGACACTTTTTACGCCAACTCTTTGTAGTCCTTTTGCTAGTGTTGTGGCCTGCTCACACTCATCATCTGCCTCTCCATTCCCTTCTGAGTAACACTAATTATTAACATCATGTCAGGAATGTGCTCATATAGATGACCATAATGCAAAGCAATACACAGAGAAGTCCATAACAAAGTGCTATATAACTTGGAGAAAGGTAATAAGAAACAGGATGTGAGAAGGGAGTTGGGGGGGAGGTAGAGGGAAGGGGAGTGCAAGAAATTCCCATTCATGGGAAACAAAAGAGAAAAACTAGAAGGCAAAGAATGAGCATGAGACTACGGAGGACATTAAGGTAATGAGTGGGTTGTAGTGACAGATAATATAGGACAAAGAAAAGGAAACAGGTTGTGGTGCACCTTGATGCCAGGAAGTAGACTTAATCTGACAGGCAGATGAAAACTATTATAATTTGCCTAAATTCTAGAAAAGTATATGCTGATCTTGGAGATTATTTTGACCAGCAGTAGATATGCTCAGTAGGCAAGGCAGGCTTAAACTGAGTAGGCAAATTTTCAATCATGCTTCTGATGCCTATTAACTTTTTAAACTAATCAACTCTCTAGTCAAATATAAAACTTTTGTTGTTAGGCTTCAAGAGCAAAACACACAATTACAGAATTTAAGGAATTTAAAATGATTCTCATTTGCCTGTAAGATTTAAGGTGGCCCCACAAAACATATCTATTTTTACTAACCTACATTATCTCCCATTAAAACCTTCTAATATCTTCAGTCTCCCTATCACTCCACATGTCCATTCCTGCCTTCTGATTTTTGCTCCTTTGGTTCCCCATCACTTGGAAATACTTTTCCTCCTTCTCAATGATAAACTTCAAGGCACGTGGAACTTTGTTTTGGACTTCCGTCGTGAATATATCATTTTATCATATGTCTTAACCCCCAAATATATTGTAAGCTACGTGAGGGCAGGACCTGGACTTTGCCTTAGCTAAATGTTTTATATCCCTCAATGGTCCTTGTTGAACTGATTCTAATTACACACAATATAGCTTCTCAAACAGTACTTAAAAGTAACTAAATCTGTACTCTATATTTTGGCAATTTATTTTAAGTCGACTTGGCACTTTATTATATACAAAATTGAGCTCTCTAAATATTCCTTCAAAGTAAATCTTGGTTTTTCGACCAGAGTGAAAGGTTCCAAGCGCAAATGGGTAATGAAGGGCTGTTTATATGTTTTTGCATATCGACTATAGCGTTTGGCTTAATATTAAGCATAAAGCTAAATTTTAATAAGGATGTACTGAATTGAACGGCAGAATAATTTAACTTATAGTTTACTTTAAATATAACTCTATATATGCATATACACGCAAACACACACACACACTTATGTAGTTATATGGTATACACCATAATCTGTAATTCTCACTGCTCTAGTAATGGCAAAGAAACCTCGATGAACTCAAGGGAGTTATATAACCTCTTTGGAGATCAGTTTTTTCATTTGTAAAACAGAGTTTATACTAGATTTTTTAAAGGTCTTTCAAGCTCTGAAGTGCAATGCTATTATGCACTGATAAAATAATATTCTAATTTGATTCACAAATTATTTAAAATGCAATAATACATGTGAAGTGCTCTATAAGCCTTAAAGTATTATATAATGTTAGCTATTTAAAATGATTTATCCTGTTGACTGGTTTCTGCTTCATTTGCAACCTAAACTATCACAAGAAACTAATTTAAGGCCATTTTTCAGTACAGATGCTATCTCAATATAATATAGCTTTTCCTCTAAATAAAGTATTTTTTAATGCCCAGTGCAAAATGGCTGTCATCATCTTAATCATATATCTTGAGGACTAACCATCAGACTACACATTCTTAAAGGTGAAGAAATTCATTCTAGTTTAACATGTTTGTAAAAAGTGAATTATCAGTAATTTTATTAAATCTACTAAATTTCATTAAACTTTATTTTTAACATTTAATAGTATTTTATTTTTTCCAATTATATGTAAAGATAGTTTTCACCATTCATTTTTGCAAGATTTTGAGTTTCAAGTTTTTTTCTCTCTCTCCTTTTCCTCTCCCCTCCCCAAAATGGCATGAAATCTGACATAGGCTATACATGTACAATCATATTAACCATATTTCCACATTAGTCATGTTGTGAAAGAAGAATCAGAACAAAAGGGAAAAATCACAAGAAAGGAAAAAACAATAAGTGAAAATCTGCATTCTATCTGCATTCAGAGTCCATAGTTCTTTCTCTGGATGTGGTTATCATTTTCCATCACGAATCTTTTGGAATTGTCTTGAATCATTGTATTGCTGAAAAGAGGTAAGTCTATCATAGTTGATCATCACACAATGTTGTTATTAATGTGTATGATGTTCTCCCGGTTCTACTCACTTCACTCAGCATAAGTTCATAGAAGTCCAGGTTTTTTCTGAAATCCGCCTGCTCATCATTTCTTATAGCACAATAGTATTTCATTACGTTCATAACAATTTGTTCAGCCATTCCCCAATTAATGGGCATCCCCTCAATTTCCAGTTCTTTGCTACCACAAAAAGAGCAGCTATAAATGTCTTTGTATATGTGGGTTCTTTTCTAGTTTTTATGATCTCTTTGGGATACAGACCTAGAAGTGGTATTGCTGGATCAAAGGGCATGCAGACTTTTATATCATGTTTTATTCCAAATTGCTCTCCAGGAAGGTTCCAAATTACTCTCCAGAATGGTTGGATTAGTTCACAACTCCACCAACAATGCTTTAGTGATCCAATTTTCCCACATTTTTTCTAACATTTATTATTTTCCTTTTCTGTCATTTTAGTCAATTTCATAGGTGTGAGGTGGTACTTCAGTTGTGTTAATTTGCATTTCTCTAATCAATAGTGATATAGAACATTTTTTTCATATGACTATAGATAGCTTTAATCTCTTCATCCAAAAACTCCTGTTTATATCAGTTGGGGAATGCCTCATATACTTATAAATTTGACTCAGTTCTCTATATATTTGAGAAATGAGGCCTTTATTAGAACCATTGGCTGTAAAGATTGTTTCCCAGCTTTCTGCTTTCCTTCTAATCTTGGTTGCATTGGTTTTGTTTGTGCAAAGACTTTTTAATTTAATGTAATCAAAATTATCTATTTTGCATTTCGTAATGTTCTCTATCTCTTGTTTGGTCATAAATTCTTCCCTTCTCTATAGATCTGACAGGTAAACTATTCTTTGCTCTCCTAATATATTTATGGTATTACCCTTTATGTCTAAATCATGTACCTATTTTGATCTTATCTTGATAAGGGGTGTGAGATGGTGGTCTATACCTAGTTTCTGCCATATGATTTTCCAGTTTTCCAAGTAGTTTTTGTCAAATAGTGAGTGACTATCTCAGAAGCTGGAGTCTTTGGGTCATCAAACAATAGATTCCTATAGTCATTTACTACTGTGTCAAGTGTACCTAATCTATTCCACTGATCCACCACTCTATTTCTTAGCCAGTACCAAATAGTTTTGATGACTGCTGCTTTATAATATAGTTTTAGATCTGGTACAGTGAGGTCACCTTCCTTTGCATTTTTTCATTAATTCCCTTAACATTCTTAACCTTTTGTTCTCACAGATGAATTGTTAAGATATTTTCTAGCTCTATAAAATAATTTTTTGTAGTTTGATTGGTATGGCACTGAATAAGTAAATTAATTTAGGTAGGATTGCCCTTTTTTATTACATTAGCTTGGCCTACCCATGAACAATTGATATTTTTCCAATTGTTTAGATCTGACTTTATTTGTATGAAAAGTGTTTTGTAATTGTGTTCATATAGTTCCTGGGTTTATCTTGGCAGGTAGATTCCCAAATATTTTATACTGTCCACAGTTATTTTAAATAGAATTTCTCTTTCTAGCTCTTGCTGTTGTGCTTTGTTGGTAATGATTAGAAATGCCAATGATTTATGTGGGTTTAGTTTATAGCCTGCAACTTTGCTAAATTTCAAGTAGTTTCTTACTTGATTCTCTAGGATTCTCTAAGTATATCATCATATCATCTGCAGGGTCATTGATCTTCTCTTTCTCTATTTTATTCATGTAAGCATTTAGAGATATAAAACTTCCCCTAAGAACTACTTTCACTGCATCCCGTAAGTTTTGGTATGTTGTCTCATTACTATCATTCTCTTGAATGAAGTGATTGATTATTTCTATGATTTGTTGTTTGACCCATTCATTTTTTTAGGATTAGATCATTTAGTTTCCAGTTATTTTTTAGTCTACCTTTTCATGGCCCTTTATTACATATAATTATATTACATATAACTCTACTGCATCACGATCTAAAAAAGATGAATTTAATATTTCTGCCTTTCTGCATTCGATTGTGAGGTTTTTATGCACTAGTACATAGTCAATTTTCTGCATGTGCCATGTAGTGCCGAGAAAAAAGTACATTCCTTTCTATCCCCATTCAATTTTCTCCAGAGGTCTACCATACCTAACTTTTCTAAAATTCTATTCACCTTCTTAACTTCTTTCTTATTTATTTTCTGGTTAGATTTATCTAGTTCAGAGAGGAGGAAGTTGAGATCCCCCACTAGTATAGTTTTGCTGGCTATTTCTTCCTGTAACTCTCTGAACTTGTCCTCTAAGAATTTGGATGCTTTATGTCTCTCTTGAGTCTTGTATTTGAAGATCAAATTTTCTGTTGAGCACTGGTCTTTTTGTCAGGAAGGTTTGGAAGTCCCTTATTTCATTGAATGTCCATCTCCTCCCCTGAAAGGTTATGCTCATTTTAGCTGGGTAATTAATCCTTGGTTGTAATCCAAGCTCCTTTACCTTACAGAATATCATATTCTATGCCCTATGATCTTTTAATGTAGAAGCTACAAGGTCCTGCATAATCCTGACTGTGGTTCCATGATATTTAAATTGTTTCTTTCTGGCTGCTTGCAGTATTTTCTCTTTGACCTGGTAATTTCAGAATTTGGATACTATATTCCCTGGCATTTTTAATTTGGGTTCTCTTTCAGGAAGTGATCAGTGAATTCTTTCTATGGTTATTTTACCATCTGGTTCTGGGACCTCAGGTCAGTTGTCCTTTGTGATTTCCTGAAAGATGCTATCCAGGCTATTTTTTTCACCGTGATTTTCAGGTAGACCAATAATTTTTAAATTGTCTCTCCTCGATCTGTTTTCCCAGTCAGGTGCTTTACCAATGAGGTACTTTAAGTTTTCATCTATTTTTTCATTCTTTTGTTTCTGTTTGACTGATTCTTGCTTTCTCACAGAGTCATTAGCTCAATTCTAATTTTTAGAGTCACTTGCCCAATTCTAATATTTAACAACTTGTCTTCTTCTATTAGATTTTGTACCTCCTCCTCCATTTGGCCAATTATGCTTTTTAAGGAGTTGTTTTCTTCAGTGTATTTTTTTCCAGTTGGCCAGTTGTGTTTTTCAAGGAATTGTTTTCTACAGTTAATTTTTGTCCTTTCTTTTCCAAGCTATTGACTCTCTCTTGCATACCTCTCTTTTCTTTTTCCAATTTTTCTTCTACCTCTCTTATTCAACTTCTAAAATACTTCTTGGGCTCTTGCAAGAAGGCTTTTTGGGCTTCAGACCAGTTCATATTCCCTTTTGAGGTTTCAGATGTGGGTTTGTTGATGATGTTGTCCCCTTCAGAATTTCTGTCTTCATCTTCACTGTCCCCATAATGAAGAATCTATGGTACGTTTCTTTTTTCTCATGGCATTTGCTTATTTCCTGGCCTTTAAAAAAACTGAGCTCTCCTGCTAGAAAGCAGTGGTACTGACCCAGGCTTCTTGTGCTGGAAGCTCAGGGCCTGATCACTGACTTTGTGTGCTGGGGCCTCTGCTGCTGGCAGTTGGAGTTGTAGGGTTCTGGCAGCTTACCTGGTATTAGGCTGGAATCAGCAACACTGGGGTAGGGGTGGGTAGTCTGCCCCTGGAGGTTGCCTGCTCACCCAGGTCTTTCCTTCCTTTCCCTCTCTTTGGCTCCTTTCAGATGGATGTTTTGTTGCTGGGGGCATGTTTCTCTGCCTGGGGGGAACCCTTGCAGCACTTCCCAGAGTTTTGCTGAGGCACTGGGAGACTTGGTTGCCATAGAATGCCGAGGCATGTGGTGGTTTTTTGAGCCAGTTTCCACTGGTTCCCCTGCCCTTACTGAGGCACTTGGGGGTCCTGGTGTTGGTGTTTGCCTGTTCTACCACTTGGGGTTCAGGATCTCCCCCTAGTATGCTGAGGTTGGGCTTTCCACTAGCTTGCTAGGACTTCTCCCATTCTGTACTGTCCCTCTTCCCCAGAGGGGCCTCTCCCATTAATCCCTCAAGCTTCCTGGGCTACAGGACTACTGCACCCCATATTTCTGCTTTTTCAGCTGTTCTAGGGTTTTTCCTGGGGCGATATTTCCTGGGCTTTAAGAGGTTAATAAGGGAAGGTGAGAGCAACTTACTTCTTACTCCGCCATCTTGGCTCCTAGAAGTGGAACCTACTGCAATTCTTTATTCACAGATTATAAGTGCCTTCTTTGATGCAGGTGCACCATACTGAGTGGTCATGTGCCATGTCTCCCATGTCTCCCAATGGCTTCCAAAGCTCTTTAGAAAGACCTTGTATTGCTTCTTCTGACCTCTATGTGAGTACCTGCCTCATGTGAGTTCTCCATAAAATAGTCTTTTAGGCAAACATACATTTAGCATTTGAACAACAAGGCCAGCCCATTGGAGTTGCACTCTCTGCAGCAGGGTTTGAATGCCTGACAGTTCAGCGTGAGAAAGAACCTCAGTGTCCAATACTTTATCGTGCCAAGTAATCTTCAGAATCTTCCTAAGACAATTCAAATGGAAGCAATTCAGTTTCCTGACCTGGTGCTGCTATATTGTCCATGTTTTACAGGCATACAATAATGAGGTCAACACAATGGCTATGTAGATCTCCAGTTTGGTAGGCAGTCTAATACTTTTCTCCCACACTTCCTTTTGGAGCCTCCCAAACACTGATCTAGCTCTGGCAACATATGCAGCAACCTCATTATCTATGTATACTGGAAAGTATACTGCCAAGGTAAGTGAACTTAATCCACAGCATTGAAAATTTCTCCATTTGCTGTAATTCATGGTTTCCCACATGGATGGTGCAGTGCTGTTTAGTAGAGAACCTCTGTTTTCTTGGTATTAATTGTCAGGCCAAAATTAGCACAAGCAGCAGAGAATTGATTCATATTCTGCTGTATCTCAGCCTCAGAGGCTGCATTGAGTGCACAATCATCTGTGAACAAAAAGTTACACACCAACTCTCCCTCTACATTATTCTTAGCTTACAGCCTTTTCAAGTTAAATAATTTACTAGCAGTGTGGTAGCTGACCTTGATGCCATTTTCGTCCTCACTGAAGGCATGTGACAACATGCTGAAAACATCATGCTAAAAAGCATGGGAGCAAGCATTCAGCTTTGCTTCACTCCACTGATGACTGGGGAAAGCATGAGAGCATTGGCCATTATCTAGAAGCCATGCAAGCATGCCACCATATAACTTTCTTCAAAGTACCTTACAAGTCAAAGATACTTGTCTACTTTTTGTTCCTCCCACAAGAAACTCCATCTCCAAATTATGGGCATTTTAACTTGCTGTTCTCCATTCCTGAAATATTTTTCTTCCTCATCTCTGCCTCCTGGCTTCAAGTCCCAGCTAAAACCCCACTTTCTACAAGAAGCTTTCCCTGATTCCCTAAATGCTAGAGCCTTCCTTCTGCTGATTACTCTAATTTATCCTATATATAGCTTGTTTGTACATAATTATTTGCCTTCTGTCTTCTCTATTAGACTATAAGCTCTTTGAGATCAGGGACTGCCTTTCTTTGTATCCCAGACACATAACAAACAGTGTCTCACACATAGCATGCACTTAATAAATGCATATTGACTGACTTCTTCATCAAAAATATTCAGGTAAAGGAGAAGAGAATACAAGATAATGTCAAGGAAGTTGAGGATGTAGAAAAGAGTAGAAGGGGGAATTCCTGGTCTCTATTTTCCCTGTAATATATGAGGTAAGGTCCTCAGTTAGGAGGCTGAGGCAAAGGAGTGGTGCTAGATGCTTAAGGAACGAAGAAGTTAGGAACAGTCTATGTGGGTAGTTGGGTAGAGAATCAATTAGAGAGGAATGATAGAATTACCTTGCTGAGGACATTTTAAGGACCATGTCCAGATTAGCTAGCATGAATTGGTAGTGGACCCAATTAGCTCAGCTTACTTCCAGCTCCACTTAGCAGCAGGTGAGTAGGAATGTAGGGGACAGATGGTGAGATTAAGACTCCACTGAAATTGCAAAGAACTAGAAGAATATGTGATGAAAACACTTAAAAATGCCACTACATATCTAGAGCCAGGATGGCACAGTAGATTCAGTACTTTCGAGTTAGAACGAGCTATATTCAAGTCTAGTCTCTGACACAAGATAGCTCAGTAAACATGGGCAAGTCATTCAACTACTCAGATACCCAGGCAACTCTTTAAGATCCTAAGTTTCCACTGCATTGGAGGAAGCAGTTTCCATATAGATACATCCTATACCAATGACATTAAAGGTCTTGACCCAACATAAGTGCTTTTTGTTAGGTTCAAATTTATGTCTGGTTTGTTGTCAAATCTCCTCCTATGTAAAAAGCCTGAAAGATATTATTTGTAAAGGAAGAAATTATCAAAAAATTCACTCAATCACAATATGAAAGCATATGAAAATAATTTCTAAAGTTACTTAAACAAGATGACTTTTATGAGAAAATTTTTTCTATAAACTAAATTTCACAGACCTAAATGATGTGAAACTCATTATCCATCATTATTAAAGATCCAGTTAATGCACAAAGTTGTATTTTCCCTTAAAATATGTACTCTTCTTGTTTGTCTTTGTCAGATCCTGCTCTTGAAACCGATTTGATGATGCTTTCATGTTGAGAAAGAGGTCTCTAAAGACACAATACACTTAGGCAATGTGATCCTAACAGAAGAGAATGGCATTTACACCTAGCTCTTGTTAAGATTCTGGCCTCACACTTGCACATGTTTTAGTTCACTTATTAGTGAGGCCCTACCTGTCAAGGACTGTATTTGCAAACTCTGAAAGGTCAGCTTATATATTCTGGTGTATCCCTTCTGGTTTGCTTTTGCAATAATGTAGAATGTTTAATATGCCAAGAAAGACAATTCAATATTTTTATTAAACATTTATTTTCAGAAAATATATGTAAAATATAAAATTGCTGAATTTATGTAAAATAAAGTAACTCAGTATCAATATACTCAATGGGCACTAAATTCTTTTAACTTTTTACAAAGACAATTGATTATGCAATGAATGTTTTTAAGTCGCACTTCTTACTTGACATTCATTTTTTTAATTATTTGAGATGACTTTTGTTTTTACCTTATCCCATGATAACGGGAACATCCTAATGAGGAACCATCTGATTATCCTAACATAATGTTGACTATTTAAAACACATAGTGTGGGCTTACTTCTATGGCACGCAGCTTACCTAACATGGATGGAGCCCTGAAAGGCTTAACCTCAGCATGCCCAGACCTTCTAAGATGAAGACTCTATTTTGTCCCTAATAAGTGAGTGGATATAGCCTCCTTTGATTGCCTGTGAAAATGTAACAGGCTACATCTTTAAAACCGGAGAAACTGCAATGGTCATCTTCTTTCTGCCTCATTTTATGGTTCATGTGCTTTTCTGTGGGCTCTTTCCTCCTCTGTCCCGTCCACAGCACAGGCACCATGAACTGAACCAATGAAAGGGGAAGGACTTCCTTCCCTGCACTCCCTCTTTTTTATACAGACTCTGAGAAATGAGCCTGAGAGTATTTGTGTCTGTTCTGTTTCATCTGACCTCCTCACTTTTAGGTGCCAGGGATAACCCCAATGGACACAGGAGCTCAATCCATGGCAACCTTAGAAACAACAATTGCAGGGGGATATTGCAACTAGACAACCTGGCAGAGAAGCCAGGGAGCCCGGTTCTGGAGACTAAGGTGGATTTTGGACTTGGAACTAGGACTGCACTCCATAGGAACTGAGCTAAGCTATATATCAACCTAATATATAATAATATTTTGCTATAAGAATAGCAAAAATAGTGTTCCCCAAACACCCTTATATTATAAAATTAAATGAAGAGTTCAGGTTCAGTACCTACTGCATGACTGTACAGTTCCCCATTCTTTGGCAAGAATCTTCAAGATTGACTCAATTAATTAATCAATAAACACGGATGAAGTGCCTAATATGTGCTAGGCACCATGAATCTCAGACTTGGAAGCAACCTCAGAAGTCATCTACTCTAACTCCTACAAGAATCACCATTAACACATCTGACAAGAGTTCATCCAACTTGAATCCACTACCTTTGAATATATATCAGCCCACTTTTGTTAGGAAGCCTTATATCATGGTTAAAAATTCTTATAATTGATATTATAACTCAGATATGACAAAAAGGAAATATTGTGAGTGAATGGATGAAACTTCTATATAAGAAGATAATTTTTTTAAAAACATGGGTCATACTATAATAAATTTTCAAAAGTATATATACATATTATATATATATAATTATCTTTCCAATACTGTTTTAATCAAGTTATTATTCCAATCATCATCTGAGATATAAACCACAGATACAAAAGTACTTAATTTCTGCAAGTATATATTACATATTAAGTTCCTTCCTTATAAAACAGAACTTAATTATGGTGAGGCATAAGGGACTTTATCCCAGGTGGGAAAGTTTGAAGTCACCAACAGCACTTTTCTACAGGCATTTCTTCCCGTATCCATCCCACCTTGGAAAATGACCTCTGCCTTTTTTTTCTTTAGGTCACTTTCTCACCTGCCTGCCTTACCCAGCTCTGTCCCTGTCAATAGTAGCATGATTCTTTCCCTACAGACTGGCCACCTATGGGTTACCTGCCTCCCCTGTACAACTCCACTCCTGACAGTAGAGCATTCTTTTACCCTCCACTGCTGCACATTCATTGGTAATTTCTAGCAGTATCCTCTGCTGTAGTTCTTACCACCCAGTGGCCATGGCCTCTCTATCTCCTTCCTTTTCTCTTCCCAGCAATGTCTAGTCCTTCAACAGTGAAGTGCCCACTTTCTCCTTACTAGGATGCATAACAGGTAAGGCATGCCACATGTCTACTATGCAGTAGCCCATACAAACTTCTCTTTTACCTCTTTCTCCCTACCACTTAACACTAGCTAAAAATATTGCTAGTTATGACTCATGACATCAGACAAAAGGACAAATATGATAGTGTACTATAGATTTTTTAAAGGAAATTTCTGATATTTGCTTTGGAGAATCACAAAACAAGTCATTTATCTGTCTTATTCTGAAGTTATCACTTTGTGCCTGTAAACTAGTTCTACTCTAGGTCACAAATGTTGTTTCATAAATCACTCAGCCAATGCAGCATTTTTTTAAAATACAGAAACTGATCCAAACCCAAAGAATTCATTTGATTAAGATTACTTTAAAAGAATTTTAGTAGGATTGTATGGCATTTTTGTCTAAAATTATAAGAACTTATTGTTAAAGTTAAAGGAAATGCTTAACTTTTTTTTTAGTATGTTAGCCCATGAAGCAGTACAGACTGACTGTTCTATAAGAATTTGCCCTACATGTAGTAAGTTTTGTTGTTCAAATATAACTAATAACAAAAGTTCTAAATCAAGTTCTGATAAACCACTGTCACCATAATGCTTTTTAACTGAAAGGACATGGAAAGCTAATATTCCTAAAATAATGTCTTTCTTGAGTTTTAAGAAATTCTTTGATTATATTCTGTATGGCACTGTAAAAGACTGGAATCAATATTAAATAATTGCACAACTGACATTGAATGAAAAGCTTCATAACTGGCTGATAAACAGAAACTTGATTCAATAGTGGGGAATAACTTCAATATTATTATGTCTTAAAAGGACAATTATTCTAGCACTAAAAGAAAGACACTTGACTGGACAAAGGTACCTGAATTACTATTGGTAATTTCAAGAGGCAAAAAGGGGGATGATGTAATTCAACTCTCTATCACCAAATTCTCAGAACAAATTCATGTTTCTTTGATTAAAAAGTTTTATTGAGATCAAAAGATACCCCAAACTCAATATGTTGACAAATGAATATTTGTTATGTTTTATCATGGTCTACATTTTTAATGTCACAGGTCTCAAATATTATAATAAAATACTGACTGAAGAATAAATCTGTCTGTACCTAATACTGGTATACTTTTTTCAATTTCAAGTTCCTTAAAAATACTAGTTCATCAGGAGAAGAAACCAATGTTTGTAGAATTTTACTACATTATTTAAGTAGACAGAATATTATAAAGAAATGTAATTTTAGTCAATTACAAGTCATATTTATTTGGCCATCTCACAGTTGGTAAAATAGTTTGAATTAGTTTTGTAGTCAATTTTAAAGTGAAAATATTGTAATATCATTTTCAAAGGTCATTTTCCTTTCTTCACCATTTCTTGTATATTTCCATAACTAGGAAAAATATATCTAACCCAGTGGAGATTTTAATGGAAATTTAAGACCACTTATTGCACAATAGCATAAGTATGGCATTTATTTTGTAACAGGTTGAGGTTTCCAATGACTGGCCTAATTCATTTTGGATAGCTATCCTACCCCATGTTCAAAGAAGAATGTGGATTACAAGTCATCTGATCAGCTGAACCACCATGCTCTCTAAAATGTACATGAACCCTGCTGTGAGGAGACTAGTTTTTTGTTTTTGTTTTTGTTTTTTACCTCCTTAATTTTCACTTGGTGGGTAGCCCAAATCTCTGTTTAAAACATGGATTTCCCACTTGGGAGCACTAGTACAGCACCTCAAGAGTAATTAGTTGTGAGAAAGAGAATTAGAATTGGTTGCTGAGAAGGGGACAATTCCTGCACTACTCTTTTTTCCATCCTAAATTTTGTTTATGTTCAATAAACAAAAATTTAAGTTTACAAATTAATGTGCACTAATTAGCAGTATCAATGAAGTTGGAGAGTACTGTACCTTCTCTAAGCAGCATGACGAGATCCTCCAATGCTATAGTGGAATTTGTGACCCTTTCCAAGACCCCTGCTCTTCTGGCCAGCTGAGGAAAGCCCATGCATCTCTCTGTGTTTGTGCACAGGCTTGGTGATCCATTGTGTGTCCAGGTTTCATCTGATAGCTTTATGGAATGGATCAATACTAATAACCTCAAAGAATTTGTAGGTTGAATCTTCACCCAATCAGTAAGAGTTCAAGATTCTTAGAGCCCCACAGTAGCAGCCAGCATGTTCTTCTGCTACAGACTGAAGGTTCCTGGCAAACTTCATCTGATTGACACCATGATGCACAGGTTTACCATAGGTTACACCTTTGGGAATTGAACGCTTTCACCTACCATGGCAAACATGAATATGGTAGATGACATAACCTTGCTTGGCCTTGAACCCCAGGCTGCATGCTTTGTTGGGTTTGGTGCACCAGGGGGCTCAGTACAGGGCAGACAGGTGGCAGTACTGCCAGCGGCGATGCACAGGAGGAACCACATGACATCTGACTGCATCTTCCTCCACAGCTCCTGGATGTGTTTGTAGGCCCCCATCCTGGCTCAGTTAGCCTGCCTGATGGCTGCTGCCAACCAGAAAGCCCTGCTCTACTCTTTTATCTTTTTTTGATCACAATGCATTAAGCTGTAAGTAGGTCAAAGGCAAGTGACTTGCCTGCCAATTTTCAGTTTGCAAACAAAATATGCTTCTGTTCCACCTTGGATGCAGAAAATTGTTCTTTTGTTCAAACCTCAAGCTTCTTCTAAGCCATATATTTTGTATTACATTCTACTTATGTCTATGTTTCGAACAGTCATCTCATTTTGTAAAACTTTTCATTTGTTTTGAGAAAGTAAGACCAAATGACTTGTGGCCTTAAGTGAAAATAAAGTAAGAAAAATTGTCATCAGATCAGAAGTTTTGAAGCAGAATATGGTAAGCTTTCAACTATGAGTGGGATCAGGCTCCCCTGACTTATAAACAGAGTTGGGAACACCAAGGGGCTGTAACTCTAACTGTCTCATCTAACTAGTGACACAGGACTTGATCCTGTCCAGTACTCCTCTCCAGACTTCAAGCATGGGACCAGCCCTCTTACTACCAGTGGGTCATCTGGCCACCTTGGGTGACATGTCCTTAACCTTCCAGTAACAGTTTGAGACCTGGGTACAGATAAGCTATGGTTTTAAACGTGGGAAAGAACTAGGGTATAGACACTGCTAGTCCCAGACTAATCCTATGCAATTAAGAGATTTGTTAATCATGCTTTTCCTAGTCATAATAAACAAAATACTGGACAACAGAGTAAAACCAAATTACTGGTTGTTTTAATATAAAATAACAACTTTCTTGTATCTTTCCCTGAGAATTTAATAGGAATAATTCTTTCCTTTAATGGAAAATCTTGAATTACTTTATGACTGAATTAGAATATGCACAAGGATCAGCTCAATTGAATAGATCAGTTAATCAACAAATATTTCTCAAGCACTTACTGGGTTGCCTGACACTGCTAAATTCTGATTAAAAACAAGAATAACATACCCAGTCCCTAACCACATGGACTTAAGTTCTAATAGGGGAAACAGGATGGATATAGGTCTATACAAGTAAACATGGAGGGGAAGGCTCCAGCAGCTAAGGAGAAGGAAGAGGAATGAAGGGGCAGTTGGACTTGAGTTTTAAAGCAAGTCAGAAATTCTAAGAGGAAAACAGATGTGAGGATGAAGAACATTTCAGGCATGATGGACAGTCTGTGCAAAAGCATAGAGATGGAAGATACAGTGTTGTGTGCCAGTAGGGTTAGATTACAGAGGACATGAAAAGGAAAATAAGTGTACAAGATTGGAAAGGTAAGGAGAGAAGTTTTGAAGACCTTTAAATTCCAAACAAGGTACGTTTTAATATGATCAAATTAAGTTAGATATGTAGGTTAAAATTAATGTGATTCAAATTACTATTTTCATACAAAAATTGAATATGTCAGTATATTAATTAACTCATAAACTCAGATGTAACACAGAATAAAGACCAAAACTGCTATGGAAGAGGACCAAAAAATAAAAATGTAAAATAGAATATGAAACTCAAAACTAATAGAATCATACTGTCTTTTTTAATTAGTACTTATCCTCCTATTCCCCATGCAACTTCCTTCTTGTGTGCATTCCTTTGTTAAATAAATCTAGTAGTACAACTACTTAAATTACTGAACAATAGATTTATACACATGTAAATTGCATTAATGTGAGCTAAACAATATTGTAAATAAAATATGCAGTTTTGTCAATATCTTATGACACAACTTATCACTAAAGTTATCTTTACCTTTATGGTTTGTTTGGTGGTCTGAAGTTTTTGATCAGTTATATGTTGTTGCTGTGCAAGCTTTTCATTGGCTTCTTTTAATTCCTTAACAGAAGCTTCAGTAGACTTTTTCAAATCCTGTAGCATATTGATTTGCTGCTGCATGGATGCAACTTGTACATGTAATACTGATTTCGTGAAGTTTACATTGTTCTCATTCTCTTTGTTAACTAAACAAACAATGTGGTAAATGATGGTTTTTAGTCTTCTGTAAAATTTAAAATGACAGTTATGCAATTTCAATACATTCTCACCTTTAATAGTGGCTGGTGCACATACACTCCTCAAAGCACTAATTTTCTTCTTCTTTAAAAATGATCTTCTATAATTCTTATTATCGATATCCTGAATTTAAAAGCCTCATACAAATTAGATTAGTATTCAAAAACTGTAGTTAGATAAAATAAAAACAATAATTTTACTTACTTAAAACATAAGAAGAGCAAATAAAATTCATATCAGATAAATATGAAAAAAAATTAGCAAAACTGTATGTTGTTCTTGCCCAGAACCAGAATTTATTGGTTAGAACTAGAAATTCAACTAGCAAGCAGAAGGTCAAGTCAATTTTCCAGAAATAACTTTAAGGACTTCTAAAGAAATGTAGGACCAAATGTGAAAAGTATTAAAATAAAATGTATTGTGAGACTTTTAATTATTTTGATTCTGGGTGTATCAATCCATCACTCCTCTTTTCAATCCTGCCTGACCATTCCTTGGATATTTCACTGTGATGTCAGCAGTGGACCTGGGCAAATAGAGGAAATGAAACTTCAGTTGTTCTATTTAGTTACCAGTCACAGCAGGAGGAAGAGATTGAAACTATTAACTGAACTGATTTTTAAAGATAATCTGTTCATTTCAATTACCCATGCTACCTTTGTACTCGAATGCCAGGGATAATCAAAAATTGTCTTCAAGTGGTAGTATGAGACTTTCAGATGTCAATGCAAGATGCAGAAAAAGATAACTCATATGAATTATGAAAATAATATATTCTTGAAATTTTTATCAGCACAGAAGGGGAAAATAATCATAAAGAAATTAAGAAAGCAATTCAACCACTACTGTCTGGTGCACATAGATTAAAAGATAAAGTAATGTGTGTAGGTAAATCAATGACTATCCCTCAAGGAGTTACTTTTCTCCAGACTCCTTGATGATAACATACTAAGATTAAATAAAACAAAGCTATATTGCCTTGCTTTCTAAAACTTCTCTTCAATAATAAATATTACTTTCCAAAAATGAATTTAAAAGGACACAGACATACAAAGTTGTCAACATGTTTTAAAACTTTAAAACAGAAATGAGTATTCCTGTGGTGGGATTTTTTAAAAATGGCAAATTTTGGTTAGATGCTTATTTTGGGGGGAGTTTTTTTTGCTTTTTTGCTTTGGCATAAAAATTAATTCAATGTAAAAAAGATTACTTCTCATAAATTAGAAATTCTCTGAAGTCCTCAATCCTGGAACAAATTAATGAGTAAAGTATTTTAGTTTAGGTGGCATTTTTGAAGACATACTGTCATTAAAAAAAAGCATTTCTTGGAAGTCATTAGCAGGAAAATGGTATTTTAAAACTTTAAGATATGACATTTATTTTTAAGATCAATTCTTAGCAGAGGAAAAAAAGGCACTCTCTGATTTAAAATAACTGCACATTACCTGATATATGCATGTTACCTGTAATTTATTCAGTTCCATTGAATACCATAAAATAAAGAATGTTGACATAAATTCTCATTGTGACAATGGATTATACACTTTATAGATAGTGAATAAACAAAATGAATGATTAAATATAAAGTGTTACTATAAAGCCACAAAGCTGATTTTTTTTTTGGTATCTTGGAACCAGTGAATGTTTTCCTTCAAAATAACTAATTGCCCGGTGACACTCTGTACCTTCTCCAATCATGTTACCATTGCCCACAAAATTTTGGAGTTACCCTTTTGGCACAATTCCCAGAGTCCATTTAAATCCACACAAGGAAATAGTACTTATTGTATGGTCACATATTATTTCTTACTCAAAACAGTACTTCCTAGTTTAATCAGCTATCTCCATTAATCACCAGACTGAGCAGAAAATTAATTTGAGCAATTTAGAAAAACCAATTTCATCCTCCAAGGTTAAAAAGAATATCTCACAGACTAAAGTAAATTTCAAGAGAAAAGCTCCAAAAATGTTTTAAAATCATAGCATTTAAAAATGGAGTCCAACTCTTTCATTTCATAGAGGAGAAAGCCAGAAACATTAGGTAATTTACTCAAGGCAGAGCACAGGAGTATAATTCAAACCCAGGACCTTTGACTCCAAATACAGAGTTCTTTCTACTGTACAAAATATAGCCTCAAGGATACAACACTCTCTTGGATGTATATATCCTAATATGCATGTTTTAAAAAGGCAGTCATATTATTCCATAGTCATACCATGTAATAAATAAAATAGGGTATAGGTCAATTGAAAAGACTTAATTATATTTAATAATTATATTTACTACATTATTTGTCTATATTCTTTACAAAGACAAAATTCTTCAATGAAGTAGTATCTGTCAACAATCACAAATTAGTAGACAGGAATAACATGCACGAAAATAATATTTGTTGAGCCTTCCAAAGTGTCAGGTTATATTTGTGATCAAGTTCAATTAAATACAACAAGTATATAAGTACCACCTACTACATATAAGGCATTTTTCTGGGACTCCAAATTATGATGCACATTTGAAGGAACTAGAAATATTTAGTCTTGAGCAGAGAAGATTTTAAGAGGGGAGCATGGCCATACCCATTGTCTTCAAAGATTTGAAGGGTTGCCATACGGAAAGTGGATTAGATTTATTTTCCTGAGCCCAAATGGGAGGTAACTAAATAAACTTGCAATGAGTTCACAGTCAAATGGAGGAGACAACAAGTACACACATATGTACACATATGCATATATACATGTATATACAGTATAAATGGAACATTAATAAATATGACTATATATGAAGTAGTCTAGTAGTCTATTAAGTATAAATAGTTTAGAAGGGAAGGCACCAGCAGTTGGGGCATCAAGAAAGGTTGCATGCAGAAGATGGTGCTTGGGCTACATCTTAAAATAACAGAGGGACTACAATAGGGGGAAATAAAAGGGGAGTGCATTCCAGGTATAGTGGGGATGGCCCGTGCAAAGCTCAAAGCAGAACAAAGTTGGAAAGTAAAGATTTTCCTTTTATTTGAACAGTAAAAAGTTTCATCTGATTATTATTAGAGCTGTGCAAAAAAAGGAATAGGTTTCCCATAGAAAGTAGTGAGGTCCCCATTATTTGAGGTGTTCAGCTGGAAGCTAACGGTCATTTGAAAGCATTGCTCTAGTAGGGATTTTTTGATGAAGTGTGAGACAGCCTAGATGATCTATGAAGGTGTCTATCAGCTCTAAGCAACTATAAACTTTTTGTACCCCAGGTCAATTGCAGACATTTTAAAAGCTCCCTTTTGATATGCTAAGATAACCCTCAAGAAGTTAGTCTGGGTCAGCTAAACAATCAGGTATAAAAAAGCTTTAAAGAGCATAGCTTCCTAGAGTTTTAGTGAAAGAACAATCTAGTATTCAGGGTAAAAGAAAACATTTATCTTCCAACTTCGGTTTGTGCTAAAACGGCAGATATGGTAGCGCATCCATAAAGTATTATTAATTATTATTACGTAAGCTGTAGTTTAAATGTTTTTCACTTCCTGTTTTTAGAAGTGAGCCCCTAGAGGGCAGAGACCAAGTTGTTTTTTTGGTTTGGGGTTTTTTGGGGTTTTTTTTGCTTTTCTTGGCATACCCAGCACTGAGACATATAGTAAGTGCTTTAAAAATGCTTCTTGACTGATTGGAAGGATAGAGAGAAAAGGTAGTGTTTAAATTAAAAAAAAGTCCATGTTAGTGCTGAGTTGCTCCAAAGGAAACAAAATAAACTAAGTTGCCTACAGAAGAATAAATTTTTATTGTTTTATGTTTAAATGAAGCTAAAAATGATACTTTGTGAGTGCAAATGTTCTCTACCTAATGAGGACCCTTACCTGAGGTGCTCATTAGGTAGAAAACATTAAATATAATTAAGATTAAAATTTATGATGTTATCCACTATTTTCAATTATTAATAAAAATATGTGACAAATTTGTCTTTACCTAATGCTTTACAGATAAAGTATTACCAGGATATATGACATAACTAATTTTAACCTTTACTGCATGACTTTTGAAAAGAATTTTTAAATTAGGAACATAATTAAGCTTAAAATCATTAATCATGATGTCAGGTTATAGGCAACTTAAAGAAGTTTTAAAAACTATTAAAAATAGGTCTTATAAATAGATAAAGCTATATTACATACCTTTTTGATTGGACCTCCCATAGCTAATGTAATTTCTTTCTCTTCTGCTTGTCCTTCTGTTTGCTGCCCTTCATCTTTTCTTGCACTGACTTTTTGGGATGTTTCCACAATAACTGTTCCTAGGTTTTGACAGGTTAGTTCTTCAGAATCACTTTGGTAGGAAAAATCAAAGAAGAAAATTTATTAAAATGATGCATGTCTTTTCAGGTTGAGTCTTTAAATAATTTTATCAACTTTAAGTAAAGTTAAAAGGAACTGAACTCTATAAATGTGCCAAGGATACTGTGAGGAAGGGTAGAATTATACAGTGTAGACATCTACATTAATCAAGAACACAAGATAACTATAAAATCTCCATTTTACTTTGTGCTTTACTATGTGGCTACAGCTGTAGTGTTAATTAAAGGAAATGATAGTACAGCAACAGGGAAACAAGTTAATTATTATTTTCAAATCTCTAATATCCCCCAGGCAAATTTACAATGATGCACACTAGTGGAAATGTCATATGAAAAACCTGTCAGAGATGGCTTACTGATGTATATGAACTGCCAGATGGGCCCTACCATTTAAAACCCACTTTGAAGGAGGGATAATAGTAATGCAAATGTTGAGTTGCCTATATTAAACTAAGCAGAAGAAATAACTTACTAGAAGGAAACTGTGAGGCTTTGTGGATTTTGCTATGAAAGGAGATAGTAAGAAAGTGAAACTAATTTAAACTTGAAGTAGTTTATATTGGTATGTAGGCAGATTTACTAAATGAATAATATATATATACATATATATATCAATTTATTAAATCTTGTGATATGTAGATATTATACATGTGATAAACACTATTTTCAAATTTTAAAATCATTATATTACAAATTAGTGCAAATTATTGTTGGTTTGAGAAATTCTAACAATCAAATATAAGTTGTCCAAAATTTGGAAGGACTCTCTGAAAAGAACATGACTTTCTCAATGGCAGTGGAATTCAAATGGAATCTGGATTATTCAAGTTTACATTGAACTAGAATAACCCCAAGGTGCCTTCTAAATGAGTTTGAGTCTATGATTCAAATTTCATTGATTTATTTCTCATAAGCTTTTAGAAGACAATGAAAAGGTTGCCAATCATCTCTGAAATACATGGTATGTATACAATCTAACTAAATATAATAGGAATAAAACATAAAACTGCAGATTACAGATTAGGTAATTTTAGCCTAAAGAAAGCAGAGTTCGAGTATGTGGTGAGTAGATCAAGAAACCATGATCCTAGACATCAAGTAAGATGGCTTAATGAAAGGCATGACTGGCCCTTTCAATTTGCCATCACCTCAAAACAAAAATAAATGTGGCAAATAAAGTAATAAAAACAAGAGGGGAAAAGGAAAAAAAACTCTCCAGCATGTAAATCCTATTTAAAAAAAGAGGGCCATTTTGTTGAATCATTTAATTGCATGTGGACTTTCCCACAATGCCTATTAATACCCTGTATTCTACACTCGGTCATTACTCTGAGCTACTCACCGCATGAGTAGCATGATATCTAGTGGTCTGTCTGTGGTGTCATCATGGAGTCAGAGATTCTCTTCTAGACAATGATTCAAACTAACATTCCCCAAACCTTAATACATATTACCCTAGTAGTCAAGAAAGACTGATGATGGAAGATAGGGAAAAGTCTCTACGATATAAAGCAGATAAAATACTGCCCAGAACAGAAGAAGAGCAGCTTCTGGGAGGAAGGACAAGTGAGAGGTGAGAGTACAGAACTAGTCATCATTCAGCATTACCAAATCATTAAAAAGGGGTCTAGACTGGTGGATTAAGGGAATGTTATACATTTATTCTGCCTAGATTTAACATTTCATGAGTTATCCTGGTGGAAAAATTTGGAATCTTTAAATGAGGAACCCAAAAAAATTACTATTAATAGCCTGATATCAACTTGCTCTCTCATGTAAAATCCTCTGGCATTTGTCCTTGGTTCTACACTGATTTACATTTTTACCAAAATTTGGATAAAGGCTAATCAAATGTTCAGATTAAAAGCTGAAGGAAATGGGGATGTTCGGACTGGAGACAATACTTTAAAAAGCATAACAATGATCTTCAAGCATATGAAGAGATAGAATGAGGAAGAGAGATTTGATTGATTTTGCTTGGTCCCAGATAGCAGAACTAGGAACATGAGTGGAAATCACTGAAAGGCAGATTTAGGTTTGATGTTTGGGAAAGCCTCCTAAGAATCAGAATTGTCAAAAATTAAATGGGACGCCAACCAAAGTAGTAGAGTCCCTTTCCCCAGAGCTTTAGTTAGAAACCATTTATTAAGTATGATAGAAAAAATATTTTCATTGGGGTACATGCCAGCTAATAGTCATTACTTAGTTACAAAAGTATTTAGTTATAACAGTTGTGATAACAGTTATCATAGTTATTATAATGTGTAACATACAATGCACAATTATAATATATTATATATAACACATATGATAATGTATTATATATAACATACAATATGTAGTTATTATAATAGTTTTTGATATTGTACTAGATAGAAAATTAAGTCCTTTCCAAATTTATCACTTGTGGTTCTCATCTTCCATAATTCTTATCCAATGAATCCCACAAATTCTCTGTGAGAATTTTATACAGACTGCTAGGGGCTTTTATAAAATTACATGTTTATTAGTACAGAATATGGGCTATCTATTTCCCTTGTTTTCATTACATCAATCAATAAACAAGCATTTACTAAGTGCCTACTAGGTGCCAGGAACTGTGCTATGTGCTGAAGATACAAAAAAAAAAAAAAAAGACAAGAGCCATCCCTGCCCTCATTGAGCTTACAATCTAATGGAGAGACAACATGTGAACAAACACAGATACAAAGCAAGTTATATACAGAATAAATAGGAAATAATTAACAGAGGGAAGGTATGGGGATTAAGAGGGGTTGAGGAAGCTTCTGGTAGAGGGTGAGATTTTAGCTGGGACTTAAAGAAAGTTAAATAGGTTAGTAGTCAGAGCAGAAGAGGGAGAGCGTTCCAGGCATGGGGCACAACCAGAGAAAATGCCCAGAGCCAAGAGATGGAGTGTCTTGTTCTGGAACAGCTAGGAGGCTGTTACATGACTGGCCTACAATCTTTCTGGTCATATACAATGTAGATGACATTTTGATGCCACATCCCCCTTATATTCATGGTATTTTCCTCCATTGTTAATTGGCTCAATTGCAATTTTGATTCTTCAGAGACTATGGAATTCCATGATTCATGCAGCCAAATAGCATCTCTCTCTCTCTCTCTCACACACCCATACACACACACACACACACACACACAAATTTTTATCTTGTTGAAATAGGTACTCACTCTAATAATGCGGGCTACAACCCATAAATGCCTTCTAATCTTGTTTAACTCTTTGTTCATATCCTTCCACAAATCTTCCAGTGGGGTCAAACATGATCAAGGCTTTCTTCTAGCTCTTAAGACATGTGGATATCAATAGATCCTGTTAGTTGTCTATCACTTATGCCTTGATCTTGCTACATGACTAAACTACATTTTCATGCAGTCATAGATCTCTCAAATGACTTCTTTTACACTGCTTCTCTTGCACAATTCTTTGTTAGTAATGTACTGAGACCCCCTTGTGCCCACCACGTAGAGTTTCATTTCCCTTGTGCAAACCTCAATTTTAATTTTTCAGAGACTGTGGTGTTGCATTACTTGTAGCTATACAACATCACCTGAAAACTACTGCTATTAAAACAACAGGTCATTGTCTCGAGGATAAGCATAATATAAATAAAAGCCCTGTTTAATTTGTGAAAGATAATCAACCAATTCTCTTCTCCCTTTTCAATTCTTGACCCAGTCCATGTTCATGCACTGTTTGTCTGAGAAATCTGATACATACCAACAAACCAATTCTAGGGATTGGTTTAGTCAGCCAATTGTTTATCACAATCTGGAAAATAGGCATTTTTAATGTAGTTAGGTGTCTTCAATCAGTAAATCAATAAATACTTACTAAATGCCTATTACATTCAAGACACTGTGCAAAGTGATAAGGATATAAAAAGAGGCAAAAGATAGTCCCTAACCTCCAGGAGCTTACAATCTAATGAGAAAAACAACATGCAAACAAATATGTATAAAGCAAGCTAAATTCAGGATAAAGAGGAAATGATTAACAAAGGGAAAGCACTGGAATTCAGAGGGGTTGAAGAAGATTTCCTCAGGTGAGATTTTAGTTGAGATTTAAAGGAAGACTTAAGGATAACCATTATGTGATTTCTGATACAATGACCTAGACCTGAACTGTCACTATAATAAAACTCTTTATTTTCATAAACAAATTGGCATGGCTGAGTTCATGAGGATGCTACCCATAGAAGAACTTTTCATTCCCTTCTTGGACTATGGCTGTCTTAAAGGCTCTGTGTGGGGCTAAATCATTTTCAGTTACATTTGACAAATCCAGTGGTACCTGTTAGGAAACTTAATTACCAGTTGTTACAGTGATGTCTGCTGGTTCTAAAACTATTTCTATAGGTTTTGATTTGTATATCATATGCTCAAGCCTATCTATCAATCTTCTTTCCTTTTTTGAAAAGGAGGAATTGTTCATTTTTCTCTCTATCTTCACGTAATGGGCCCTGTGCTCCTCGAGGGAAGAGACTGTCTTTATTTTTACTTGTATTTAGATTCCTAGCACTTAGCATAGTGCCTGGCATACAGGAAGTGCTCAAGGTATCTTATAATAGCTAACAATAATGTCTAACATTTATGTAAGGTTTAAATTTTTGCTAAACGTTTAACGAATATTATCTCATTTGATCCTCATAACCATCCCAGAAGGTAGGCACAATTATTATCCTCCTTTTATGGATAAGGAAACTGAGGCAGAGAGAAGTTAAGTAACTTGCCTAAGGTCACATGCTAGTGGCTATCCGAGGCCAGATTTGAACTCATCTTTCTGACTTCAGATCCAGCACTCTATCTACCGTGCAACCAGGTTGCCCATACTGTGTTTCAACGACTATAAAAAGCTGAAAGAAGGAGAATATTCTGAAGACAATGAAGTTCTACTTTGGGATCTAATTGTGTGAGAATTCTTTGCAGCCGAGTGTTTTACAGAAGTCTTTTGTCATGCAGTAGTAAATATAATACTTAATTCTCATAGTGTAATCAAGTTCCATTGCTAAAGAACTCAAGTCATAAGTCCAAATAAAAAAGGAAGAACAATGTAATGCATTTACTCAAGTATGTGTACATATAAATGTGCATTAGAACTGAGCAGGCAGTTAATTAATTTTCCTGTAAAGCATGAAAATAGGAACGTACATATTTACATGTACAGTATCTATGTATATAAACAAACATAAACTACATCATTTATAGAATGAAGGGACAGGTACCAAAATCTTGAGGAATTATGAACAATTAAAATTGAAATATACCTTAAAGATGGAGGATTACTCCTAGTTGGGATGTGAATAAGATAGGATCTCACCCAATCTCAAATGTAATGCTTTTCCAGGAAGACAGGCAAAATTGTGAATTGTGCACTTCATAATGGAATTCAGAGCTAAAGAGACTTTAGAGAATAGCTAGTCCAACTTACTTTTACACAGGAATAAACTGAGGCAAAAGAAAATTAATTGTCTTGTCTAAAGTCACACAGAAAGTTACAAGTCTTGTTTCTTGTAATATTTCACTTCCTGAACATAGAAAGCTGAACCAGATGACATCCAAATCTGTAATCTATGGTTCTATAAAGAACAATTTTAACAAAATGGCCCATAATGATACCAAAATTGATAAAATTTGCCCAACACTAGCAATAAGTTTTAAAAAATTAAAGTACATTTAAAAAGCTACATATATAGTATTAAAAACTGGTTCCTTTGAAAAAGTATGAAAAATTAGAGTTCAAGTCTGTTATTCATGTTGAGTATAGGATAAAATATAAAAGTGATGAACAAAGATAACAAAAAAACTACTCATTTGCAGAAATAGATATAGATTGATACATATATGGAAAAAGATTAGAGAAGGAAACATTACAGATCTTTAGTGCATTCCTGCTGCCTTTTACTGGGGGCTATATGATTCAAGACTGGAGAGTTGCACCATGATAACTTTAAAGAACTAATTTTTTGACCATCACTCAATTAAAGTTAGTACAACAACTGTGCATAAAACATACATGAAATAATTAGTGAAGATGGTTCTTAATTTAAAGGATGTTAAACAGCTTGTAGACATCTGGTAACAAGCTGAAATGGGTCATTCAAAATTTATCTAACTAAATTAAGAAGGAAAAAATGTTTCTCCTCCTGGGTCGGCATGTCACAAGATAACTAAACCGACTTAGTAGGCTTGCCTGGGAATCCTTAGCTGTCAGTGGTGAATATGCAAAGGGCCAGCAAATTAAATCAACCTGCCAAACTGTCAATTTCAAGCCTCATGACTGCATGAAAATAGCATCACTAGAAGAAATCAAGCATTGCCTTCTTTTGGGCTTCCTGGCACCTATTCAAATACTCATGCAGTTGTGGCTAATTTTGCATGCAAATTTCAGTCAATAAGCTCAGAACAAGACCTCCCAAGATATTTCAAAGGATCTGACAGTATTTTTTCTGAATACCAAATCGACAGTAGTTGAAATTCAATCTCCATTTGCTAGTGCTTTACATATGCACACTGTCCCCTCCAAAGAGCTAAGTTAATGAGAGCCGTACCTGCTTTCACTCACATCCTCCCAGTCGTCCTTATAGTTCTCAAACACATTGCTCATAACCTTGATGGACTGATTGAGAAAAGCCTGGGGACGTCCCGTGGCACCTTTTTTCTTGGCTGCTTTAAATTTAACCTTGGTGGTAGTTGTCTTACATTGTCTACATTGTTCAGTGCTCACCACTTTTAGAGTGGGCTTCTTGGGCACAGCTTTGCCCTGGTACCGGTGAACTGACTCCTCTTGTAGCTGGGCTAGAGACTGTGCTGGTAGCTGCATTTTGACTGGAAGCAGTTCTGGTGGCTGGACTAGAGACCGAGTTGGTAGTTGGGCTGGAAACTGTGCAGGCAGCTGAGCCGGAAACTGAGTTGGTAGCTGAGCTGGTATCTGTGCTGGCAGCTGAGCTGGTAGCTGTGTTGGTAGTTGAGCTGGTAGCTGTGTTAGAGGCTGTTTGGGTAGCCATAGTGGTGCCTGAATTGCCTGTTGTGGTGGTACTGACTGCATTTCCTTCATATGTGGAATATCTTGCATCTGCTGCATTTCTTGTATCCGTTGCATTCCCTGCATCTCCTGAATTCTATGAACTTTCTGAATTTGATTTGTGTCCTCCATTTCTTGTACCTGATTCCTTAGTTTTTCATTATCTTTGCTCATCTCAATTGCCACCATTTTTTCCTTCATAAAATTGACTTCGGTCACTTGTTCCTTCAGGGACTTGACTTCTACTACTTGTTTTCGTAGGGCTTTGATTTCCATCTCCAGCTCCCTGATCTTGAATTCAAGAATAGTTCTGTCTTTTTCCACATCTTCCTTCTCTTTCCATAGATGGATTAGCTCTTTTGCTTTTGCTTTTGCATCATCTTGCTGCTGTTTACAGGAAGATTTCATTACATCATTTTCTTTAGTTAACTTTTTATTTGCTTCTTTCAATTTCCTTGACTTTTTCTCAAAAGCCTTCAATCGTTTTTCCAAAACAATAACCTAAAACAAAAGTGCATATGGTTTAATTTTTTTCCTTGTTAAGTGCAGAATTGTGAGACCATTGTAACTTAAAATGTTTAGTCTGTGAAAATAAAGTTACCTTTACCACACAGTCAAAATCAATCTGGATTGCTTAATGAACAAATAATTGTAAGGGAACATAGATGAATACATTCTAACATAAAAAAAGCTACATCTGTTGAGTAAAGAGTAAGTAAATAGTAAAAGAAGGTAATAACATTCTAGATAAAGTGAAACAGAAGTCTAAGTAAGTTTATAGATACTGCTAATATATTCTGAGACTGATACTACTTTGGCTATACATACAATTCATTGTGAACAATATTTTTACAATGGAAAAATTATCTACACAAGCAAAATAATTTGAAAGCATAGATATAAATCACAAAAAATAAAACAAAGCTTACATGAATTTGAACATTTAAGTCATGGGCTGCAAAGCTGACAAAATGATTGGATTCAAAACTTAATACATCTTAAAAATCAAGATGATTTCAATGATGTTTAATAATTTTCTAAAAGGTACTCAAATATCTTTACTTCTTTCTAATACTGCACAACATGTCTTGGACATAATTTTCTTTTTAAATATTTTCTAGCTGGGAAGACACATTTGATAGTTCCTTTTCACTCTGCTCTGACAAAGGATTGAGAGTAGAGGGAAACTTCCAAGACCATCAAATCCATCTCCTTCATTTTACAGAGGAGAAAAGTAAAAGCAAGGAGAAATAAAGTGGCTTTCCCAGGATGACACAGCTAACATGTGTTTAAGGATCTGAACCCAAGTTTTTCTGGCACAAAGTTCAATGTCCTAACCACGGTGTACAATGCCTCTCATTTTGGCTTAGTTTAGGTACTGTAGAATGCTACTTTTTGTCTGGAATTCAGAAAGTTTAGTCTAATAGCTAAAACAGAGAGGATAGATTTGAGATTAATTAGGTAACTAGGGTTTCCTCCCCAAAGTCATCTGTCTAAATTGTTGGTATTGGTTGTCTAAAATGTCTCAGTTTTGCCAGATAATTAAATCAACTCCTGATTATTGCAAGCTGGGTAAAACCATATTTGAAGAAGCCAATGCAAATATTTTGTAATTAAAGGCAAATGATTTTAGATTTATCTTGCCATCACAGATGAGAAAGGCTGAATGTATTTTGGTTCAATTTAGTGATGCTTTGCTGAGGTCTGAAGAGGTTGAACCCTTCACTTCTTAGGTTACCACAGAATAAGAAATGAACATTTTTTCATGGCTGGATATAATTTTTACCATTATTCTTATCAGTAGTAGATGATTAAGTATAAAATAGAATAATAAAGGCCAGTTCAACATAATGTAAACTAATCTCTCAAAGAAGAGTAAGGACTAAACTTGTGATTTCATTGATACAAGAAACTCTCTATCATCGCAAGTCAATACCTTCTCTTTATCTTTTAGACAGCTGTTTACATCACTAAGAATTAAGTAACTTGTTCAGGTTCACACAGCCAATACACATCTTCCTGGATTTAAGGCCAACTCTCTATTGACTATATCGTGATTGCCTCTCTCCAAGAAAGTATAATGAATTTATCAAAGTATTTTAGAGGATTCTAAATATACTCAGATGCATTAAATCAAGTATTTTAGAGGCCACTAAGTTTACTCTTAGTATATATGTGAAAAAGAACGTGTGCAAAAAAATACATATCTACTTCCAGAATTCCCATTACTAAGTGCTTAAAAAAAAAGACTGGCTTCTAATTTGTTTTTAAAATAATGTCCCTCAAAAGAAAATTGGTCACTTACTAATAGGCTGAAATCAGAGAAGTCAGTAATACTGGTAACAATAGTAATTCCAAAATTACATTAGTGATGAGGAATATGATATAATTTCTAATAAGCAAATTTCTATAATATTACTTCTTTTATTATTTTTTGTATTACATTCAATCAATCATGTTGTATCCTTTGAATTGCTGACAGGGAATTGGGAAAAAAGGCCATGTGGTATAGAGAAAAACCTCTCTGAAGTGTAGGTCTGACCATGTCATACCTTCCCACCTCCCAACACACACACACACTCCCTCCCTCTCTCTCTCTCTCTCTCTCTCTTTCTTTTCCTCTCTCTCAATAAACTCCTGTGCCTGGCTCTCAATTATCTCCAAGATCAAATACAAAATGGCCTGTAAAGCCTTCTGCTAACTAGTTCTTTCCTACCTTTACAGTTTTTTATTTGATTGCCTTCCATATACTCTAGGATATAGTGACCCTGGCCTTCTTGCTATTCCTTACACATTACACTCTGTCTTCTAACTTTATGGCTTTTTAGTGGCTGTCCCCATCCCTGGAATGCTCTCCCTTTCACCTCCTGGATTTCCTCAAGAGTCAGCTCAAATCCTACTTTCTGCAAGAATCTCCTCTTTAACTCCCCACTCTATCCACTAACTGCCTTCCTTCTGAGATTACTCTCATTTACACTGTATATAACATGTTTGTACATAACTGTTTGAATGTGTCCCCCATTAGAATGTGGGATCCTTGAGTAAAGTGACCCTGTTTTTCACATTCCTTGTATTCCCCAGTGGTTGACACAGTCCCTAGCACAGAGGAGGTGTTTAATAAATGCTTGTGGATAATGCTGATGATATAAGAGGCCTTGTCTTTCAGTCAGGAAGACATAATGGATGTGTAACACTGGGCAAGTCACTTTATTCCTCTGTGCCAGACTTTCCTTATATGTACAATGTAAAAAATTGGATGCTATGCATCTGTGGTCCCTTTCAGTTCTAAATCTATGATCCTAAGTCTGACATTTTCTAAGCATGAACCTAAGCAAGTCAAATTAAATTTAAAGATACAAAAAAGGGGGCAGAGTAGATAGAGAGCTGACCTAGGTTCAAATCCCACCCTTCTCACATATTCCCCATGTGACATCGGACAAGATCCTTTCCTTCTTTGTAACCCAGACAACTGTTGAAGAGGGAGATTCTGAGGTCCAATAACTTTTTATAAAAATGTTTTGATAACTTTTTCAATATAACTGATTTTTTTAATAACCTACATTTTATTTTATACATTTTAAAAATTATTTTGAGAAGTCATCCATAGATTTTCCCAGATTGACAGACGTCCATCATACAGAAAAGGTTAAGAACCCCTGGTCCAAGACAAGACGCTGAGAAGGTGACAGACTGCATGGTAGGTATTTTCTTACTGGGAATCTCATACACCAATGAAATCACAATTCCAAACCACAAAACGAGTATTTTGTTTAATTACATTGGAATTTTTTTTTAATTTGTAAAGGACTGATTGACATTTTACACACCAGTTAAAAGTCGAGGGTGGGTATATTAAAAATTTTTTAACTTTCTTCATAAAACTTAAATAAGTTGACAATAAGTTATAGATAGCCAAAACTACACAGGGATATAAAGTTAATAATTGTATTACTTTAATTTTCTTATAAAAAGGTGAGGATGGAAAAGAGAACAAAACTGAAAGAGTATCCCTCAAGAATCTATATAGTGGTTTATACCCTTTGACTCAGCAATACCACTTCCATTTCATTAACTAATTCAAGATAATAAATAAGGAAACACATATCCTATCGACTGAATGTCTCAAACATGAATATAGATGTTAAAATTATTTAACAATGTAAGTTTATTTAAAAGGGTTACTAAAATCAAATTAGTGTTGTCATTCTGTATTTTCTTTATCAATTAATATTCATATTACATGCATTACCATATAGGGATCTGAGAAAACTTTTGATGTTATAAAGGGGTCCTCAAACTTGAGAAGGTTGGGAACTAGTAGTGAAGATAGCAAGGAACATTTCATAGGTTCTAATATAATGTTGTGCACACTGAAGTTCCCAGTATATGCTATCAACAGACTGGCTTCAAAATACAATGAAAAGTAAAGGAGATATCAATTTTTTTAGAAAAGAAGGATGAAGGAGGAACTGAAAGAATTATCACCTGGCTTCTGGGGTAAAGCATCTGAAATATCAAAGAGAAATTCCAAATGGATAGCAAACAAAATATGTATTTTCTTTAAATACTTCATGTTCAATTTTTCCTTAACTAAAAATTTTAAATAAATTAGTATCATGGAAAGACGTAGAAAATTTTATTTAAAATAAATCACTTGATAAAGCATAATTCAAAATGTTACTCTACTGATTAAAAAATACAATAATTAACATATTTCAGTTCTCCCACATAAAAACTATACTTCAGTCTTGACAAATTCTGCTCTTTTCTTTCTGAACCAATCAGGATTTCTTCTATAAGGCATTAATGGCTATGTCAAAGTAGATAGTGCTACTGTAAAATAGGGGAAACTATCTAAAAGAAAGTTATGATCATTCCATTAATCTCATTTACCACTATAGTAGTGATAAGTTAACATGCTAATATGAAACATGGCCAAACTAAAAAAAAAAATCTTATTAGTTATTTAGCACTTAAAATTGATTTTTGTATTTCTAACACTTAAGGTATTTATGGTAAAATAAAAAATAAATTCACCTGGAATTATACCCTAAGGCTGCAGTGTGGTACCATATATCCATAGAGATACATATCATACTGAACCTAGCAAACGAATTCATGTTTTTTAAACATAAATGATAAGGCACTATAAACTATGTGACATCCTAGATGTTAGTGATGAAATAATTTCAATTACACATTCTACCTTAAGATAAATGAACGTGAGCATTTCTTGTTCTCTGTTATTATTTTACCATAATGTTTGTCATTCAGTAATAACGAGATGACAGCCTTCATTACCTAACCATATGGCAAGTGTTGTAAGTATATGTGATCATATCTGCTGTAAATTATTACAAGTTAGTACAAAAATATTGGAAAATAGATGTAACCATACTAATATCTTAGATTATATGTTCTTGTATTATTATATGTTCTCCTGGTGTGAAAGATTTCTAAGAAGCAAAGTTAACCCAGTTTGGTCAAATGACAATCTGCTTAAAGAATAAGTGTGTTTAAAGAATGCATTTTCTTATTTCAAAACAAAACATATGGCAAAATACAACTGAGCCCCTTTAAGTGAACATCTGTTAACATAACATACTTGTGTATCAAAATATGATTTAAAACATAAATATGAATCATAATATTTACTTGTTAAATGATAAGGCTCATAACAATATCTGCCTATTAATGTTAGGCCTACTACATAGTCAGTAGGATGCTCACTATAAATTAAAAGTAAATGATGAATTTATGAGTAGATTTTAACTATAAAATTCAAAGTAATTTACTTTGTGCAAATATTTTATATTTAAAAATCAAAAAAGCATATTATGAAATTATAATGTGAAATCTAAAATCTCTGCATAACTTTTCTTTGGCTTAGAAGTTAGATGTTTCCACGTTTAATATTGCACAGCATAAAGAAACCTAACTTTACCAGTTTAAATATCTAAGCTATACCCGAGGTGATGTGCTACAGTGGATCAAGTGTTAGCTTCAACACTGGGAAGACAAGAGGTAAAGTCCTTTCTTAGACACATACAAGCTGTGGGCACCCTGAGTCAGTCACTTGACCTCTTGGTGCTTTGGGCAACTCTCTAAGACTTTTAAGTTGCAAGGAAGGTGCTGGCCTATACTGGTAGAGGGAGTTTCAGTTCCTATCCCAGTGAAATTCCAGGTTCAGTCCCTATCCTTGTTCCTAAACTATAAATAGTAAGAAAATGCTATATTTTAATTTTTATATCTATTGATTTCATTTCTTTCACTCTAAAATATTTTAATCTAGCCACACATAAGCACAAATGTCTCCATATTTATTCCATACTCACTGATTTTTGACCCAGTTTTGGCAAGTCAAGCCAGTGAACTGAAATTAAGTACTACCAAAAAAGTTTAAATTAATGAGCTCTAGTTTAAAATAATATAATCCTTTATGTTAACATTTAAATTTAACTTGCTTAGCTTTATAGTAAAGATTAATATACCTTCTGCAATGTCTCATCTGACTTTTGTTTCTGCTTCTTCTCTGATGCATCATTCTTGAATTCCTGATCTTCACAAAGTTTATAGAGTAATTCTGGCAGAGAATAAATAACATATGCCACATATTATGCTACAATATCACTCTGTCATTTTCAGTATATAAGTTCTAAAGTTTCTCAATTATGAATAACGTAGTCTATTTTCTTGTCAAGTCTTCAGCCAGTAGTTGCACAGTGACCTCTTCCACAGCTTTGTGTTATATAATGGATCTTTGCAGAATCACAGTGTGGTTTTTTTCCTGCAGTACAAGCTTTTCAAAGGCACAATAGATCTGCAGGTTAAAGATGTTATACTTTTATTCTCATTTTCATTCTTTTATAGACTATTCCCCCTTTGCTTTAAAAGCAGAATTCATTTCCATTTTATCTATATAGTCACTACTAGTTTTGTTCTTTGGGTCTTATTCCCTGCCAGGAGGATGAAAGTGATTGCTCAACAAAGCAAATAGAGAATTAGGATGGACTGAAACTTTAAACCACTTTTGTTAAGTGAAAGATCATGTACTCTACAGGATAAATCACAGAAGTCATTTTCCTGTAAAGCTGTGAATTCATAACAATTAGAAACTCAAATGGCAAAGTGAACTAAGGTCTACAAAACATGCCGAAAAGCAGCTAACCTTTTCCTGACAAATACAAAATTTACTATTAACAAAATCATTGGCAAAGTTAAAAAAAACCCTGAAAATCTTTGTTTTAAGTACTAAAATTAAAGGGGACCAGAATCGATTAAACTGTTATATTTGCATATTAGGTAAATCACTGTTGTCAAAAAATTTTTCATATTCAATAATTTTAGGGAATAGTAAATCTTTTAAAAATAAAGGGAAAAGATGAAATTGAATTATACTATAGGAATAGGCATTAATGTTTCCTTGAGAATATTTATTTAAAGATATAATTTTAAAACACATTTAGATATTTTAGGTCAATGAAAACTCTGATTTATCAACAAAGGAGAATGAGAAAATAGTTTTATTCACCGTAGAGTAACAATCATCTTGGTTTAAACAGTGATTAATAAGTTTGTTAGAATGAATTAGGCATCTCTTTTGTCTTTGGAACATGTCATACTCAATTAAAACTCCTGTGTTTGTGAAATAAATGGAACATTATTCTACAAATAACAAAAGCTAAAAAAGGTAGAACCCTTCATCTAGGGAATATGTACCTTTACCTTGATAGTAATCTCTTAGCTCCCTTGTTTTTATTTTTGTTTTGTTTGTAATTATAGTCCCCTAACAGTGGTACTGAATATATTTACAACATTTTAAAAGCAATACACAAATATGATATGCAAATAATATTCATCTTTATGCATATTTAGCTATCTAGAAGCCTACTGTATTTCTGGGTACAGTATTTACCACTTATTTGTCTTAAAATCAAGATGTTTCTGGGTTCAAAGTGAGTAAGCCAGAGAACAAAACAATAGTCAAATATATTAAAAAAGATGCTACAGAACCACTAACAAATAAAGCCACAAATAAAACTACATATTTTTAAAAATCAACTAAATGAAAGCTTGTTAAAATAAACTGCTTATAAAAGTAAATGAATTAAATAAATGCTACATCACAATCATCTGGAGTCAAATCTATGGAACAAAATTAGCCCCCTTTCCTAATTTCTACAAATCAAATCAACAAGTATTTATTTGTGTCTACTGTACTCAAGATACTGCACTAGGTTCTGCTGTTAGTTAACTGTTGTCCTTTGTGCCCAAAGAGAACCAAAATAACATCTCTGTGTCAGGGTCAAGGCACAATAAGTATGACTGTGGCTGATCAGACCAATACGAGCTTGGAAGGCTCTATAATAGATTAGGCACAAATGGTCCATATGAACATTTGGAGTAGTGATATCTCTAAATCTGAAAAGCTTCCGTTTCTTTTGAGCTACTGCAATTCTGCTTTGCTCAATGAGCACAGTGCCTTCTTTGATGTGGGCACACCATGCTGGGCAGTCCTGTGCCAGTGTCTCTCATGTCTCACAGTCAACTCCAAAGTTCTTCAGAGAGACCTTGAAAGTTTTCAGCAATGTTTTCAGATGCCTTCGATGAGGATGAAAATTGATCAAGTTCAGCTGCCACACCGATGGAAAATTATTTAACTTAAAAAGGCTACAAGCCAAAAATAAAGTGGAGGGTGAGTTGATGCACTGCTTTTTGTTCACAGATGATTGTTCATTCAGTGCAGCCTCTGAGGCTGAGAGGCAACCGAATATGAATCAATTCTCTGCTGCTTGTGCTAATTTTGGCCTGACGATTACACCAAGAAAACAGAGGTTCTCCACCAGCCAGCACCACACCATCCATATGGAGAACCATGAGTTACAGCAAATGGAGAAATTCTGAATGCTGTAGATTAAGTTCATTTACCTTAGCAGTATACTTTCTAGGGATGTAGACATAGATTATGAGGTTGATGCATGCATTGCCAGAGCTAGCTCAGTGATTGAGAGGCTCCAAAAGAAAGTGTGAGAGAGAAGAGATATGAGGGTGCCTACTAAACTGAAGGTCTACAGAGCTTTTGTGCTGACCTCATTGTTGCATGCCTGGACAGTATACCAGTGCCACACCAGGAAACTGAATCACTTACTTTTGAATTGCCTTAGAAAGATTCTTAAGATCACCTGGCAGGACAACGTACTGGACACTGAGGTCCTTTCTCAAGCTGAACTGCCAAGCATTCAAACTCTACTGCAGAGTGTAACTCCAATGGGCTAGCCACATTGTTCAAATGTCAAATATGTTTGCCTGAAAAATGATTTTATGGAGAACTCACATGAGGCAAGCAGGTCAGGAGAAGCAATACAGGGCTAGTTTTGTTAGGCTTTAATTGTAAAGAATCTGTGGGAATTATCATAATTCCACAATGACTTCTAGAATCAGAAGTAGAATAGTAACAATGAAAATTTTAACTTTGGAATTATTACATTAAAATGTAATATTTCTAGGCTAAGGGTGGTAAAACTGTAAACCGAAAACTGGCAACAACGACCTCAAGGAAAGCAAAGAAATAAAGTGCTCCTTAACAAAGGAAAGGTTTCACCTTTGCCAACATAGAGGATGACAGGTAAGAGAATGAATGAAAGTGAATGGCATTTTCTTTGGGGGTCCTTCATTCCTATTATTGAGGGACAATCTAATTCTTTTTTTTAAACTTTTATTTAATTCTTTAGAATTTTATTTTTCCCCAGTTATATGTAAAAACAATTTTTAACATTTGTTTTTAAAACTTTGAGTTCCAAATTCTCTCCCTTCCTCACTCCCCACCATCCCACCCCTGTTGAAAAGGCAAGCAATTTGATATAGGTAATACATGTAAAGTCATGCAAAACATTTCCATAATATCATGTTTTGAAAGAAAACATAGACCAAAAAAAACCATCCAGAAAAATAAAGTAAAAACTGTATGCTTCAATCTATATTCAGACACCATTAGTTCTTCCTCTAGTGATGGATAGCATTTTTCATCATAAGTCCTTTAGAACTGTCTTGGATCACTGTATTGCTAAGAATACCTAAGTCATTCACAGCTGATCATCTTACGATATTGCTGTTACTATGTACACAGAACATTTTACTTTGCATCAGCTCATGTACGTCTTTCCAGGTTTTTCTGAGAGCATGGCAGGTCTAATCCTTAAGGTCTTGATCCATATTATTCTGAACTTAAAGGATACTTGTTGACTCCTGATTTAAGAGCTATTCAATGGCGGACTCAGGGTAACCTAGGACGGAACCTGCACCAGAATTATCAACTTGCTCTAAAGAAAACTGTGACATACAAATCTCAGCTTCCACTGTTTTTATTTTCTTCAGCATTTAAGCAATAATGTTCACTTTACGGATTATTATCCTATCTTCTCCTTTCTTTCAGACCAAAAGAAGGTTTAAATAATTCCAAATTGTCTCTAAACCTTTACTATTATTTATCCCATTTTCTTTCTTCCCAATGCAACTTTTTCTCCACAACAAGGCTTCTTTGCTCTATCACTTCAGTGAAATTGCTCCTAATAGCATTAAAGATGTCCTTATAATCAGAACAAGTAATTCTTATCTTTCCTACCTTTGTCCTCCCTTCCTCTGACGCTTAACACCACTGATTTTCAGACTTTCTCTTAATATGACTTTCATGACACTGCCCTCTCCTGAATTTCCTTTCCTTTTTCTAAAGCTAACTTTCCTCTTCCCCATCCCCTAACTGGGAAAAGGCTATCACCATGTAAGTAAAGTTTGGATTAGATAGCTCTAAATTTATCACTTAACCCTTACTTACGGCAATATTTTTGTTTCTTGTCTCACTTACAGACAGGTTCACAAAATCTTACTGCATTTCACTATCCATAAGCCCTTAATATCATATATAGACCTGGATAAGGCATTGTGAACTCCGTTTTCAGATAAATCATATAAAAATTAACATATACATTCCAGAAGCAATCCTTGATGGGTTCCACTATTCCTATTTCTCCATGCATCGACATGTTGATAGTATCTCACTATTTACATTTTCTCTATCTCTGAGCCAAGTCTCAATATTAAAAAACTACCATGAATCCACAGTGATTCAATTTTTAAAAACTGTTTTGTTGTAGAATCTTGCCATGAGAATTTGTAAGTCTAAATGAATTACATTCTTTGGTTTTCCTTCATCTGTGTTTTTGTCTACCTCCTCAAAGTCCTCTGGTAGATTAGACAAACATGATATTTCAATTTAATTAAATAACCATCCATGAACTTCATTCTATTAAGGACAATTATTGGTAATATGGAGCAAAAAAAGAGTGCAAGACACAGTTCTTATCCACAAAGAAATTATAATCTATGGGCAGATACAAACCATTTAAACAGGAATTGGTAGATATGATAATACGTAGTACTATTTAGTAGAAACAAAAAGTGCAATAGGAATTACAGAAAAAAAAATGATTTGAGCTATGATCATCAAGGAAAAATTGAAGAAAAAGGTGGAACTTCAGAAGGGCCTTGTAGGAAAAAGAAAATATAGTTGAATAAAAAGGGAACTGAAGAAGAGAGATAGAAAGACAGCACATACAAAGGGACAGGATATGGGTAGAAGAGTAAGGAAAACAGATGCATTGAAGAAGAAAAGGTTCATGAAAGGGAAGAGTAGATAATAAAGGTGCATGTGTGTATGTGTGTGTGTGTGTGTGTGTTTGTGTGTTCATTTAATATAATTAATTTACCTTCTCTTTCTTGTTCCAGATATGCATTCACTTCTTGCATTTTAGCTACTTCGACAGATCTAAAAACTTTAAGTTGATCCAACTCTTCTTCAAGATTCACACTATTTAAAAATTCAAAATAATGTATTACTTTTTAACATATTGAAACATAAAAGTAAATGTTAGTCAAATCAGTCAATAAATATTTAGTAAGTATCTACTATTTGCCAGGCACTGTGCTAGGCACTGGGGATACAAAAAAAAAAAATACAAAAGATAGTCTCTGCTCTGAAGGAGCTCACAATCTTAAGGTGGAGACACCATGCAAACAACTGTGTACAAACAATCTATATACAGAATAAATTGGAAACAATCAACAGAGTCAAGGCACTAGTTAAGAGAGATTTGGAAAGGTTTCTTGCACAAGTCAAGATTTAAAGCTGGGACTTGAAGAAAGTCAGGATGAGAAGATGATAAGGGAGAAAATTTCAGGCATGGAGGGGACAGTCACTGAAAATGCTCAGAATGGGAAGATGTGGAGAGCCAGACTATATCATGCGAGGAATAGCAAGGAAGCCAGTGTTACTGGACTGAAGAGTATGTGGGAAGGAGTAAAGTATAAGAAGACTGGAAAGATACGGGAAGGGGTTAGGTTGTAAAGGGCTTTGAATGCCAAGCAGAGTTTTACAGTTTACTAGCCTTTTAGGATTGTAGAAGTTCAAGAAAAAATAAAAGTGCTAAGTAGTTTTATTTTACATCATCTAAATAAGTAGGCCAAAGCTTTCAGAAGACCACACAATAACTCAAGGTGATATATTTTGGGAAATAGATTTATCAACATGGGACTATTAACATTGGCAGAACTAGTTTCCATACACAAAACATAAATTGAAAGTTTTAAGTTTTGTACCATTGGGTGTTTATATATGATTGTATGTTTGTTTTAGAAGAGAAATGGCTAAATAAATGCCCACTTAAAGCTAAATTTTTAATTTGTCAAGTTACTTTTAAATATGTACATTCCAAACTACCAAAGTACAATATAAGCTGAAAACAAGAATTAAAGGAAGAAACAGAAAGAAGAAATATAAGGGTTGTCTTGGAAAATTTCCGTACAAATCATTTGGGCTGAATATTACTTGGTGGAATAAATCTTCAAGATAAGACAATGTGAAGTGAAGGCTTTTGTTAAATCTCATATAAAATGTTAGATTTTTACTCTAAGTTTTTGATCTGGAGAATGACATAGTCAGATATATGCTCTAGCAAGATCTGGAGGGCAGACAGATTAGAGAAAGAAAAGATTAAGGACAAAAAATTAATTAAGAGGCTACTATTACAGTCAAGAGATGATGAGGACCTTACCTATAGTGGTGGCCATGTGCATGAAGAGAAGAAGAAGGATATATATTTTATTGAACTGAAAAATCTCTAGTGTCTACTGAGGCAAATTCTTATTCTTCAAAATTTATTTTAAAAATCCACAATTTTAAAAAATCCACAATAGAAAATCTAGCACTTTGGGCAGGCATCTTTTGAACAGAAGTGTTCTTTTAGGGAGGGAAAAATGTTTTAATATTATCAATAATAATTAAAGAAGCTTTTATGTGCATATGTTTAAATCATATCTAACATTTCCTCTTCTGTGAAAATAAGGACACAATAATTGAAAATAATCTGGAACTACCCTCTTTTTTTTAAAGGACCATTAAGTATAGGTATGCTAAAACAGCAGTCTTAGGGATCATGGAAAATATTACAGTTCAATGGTTCTCAAAGACTGGTTTTTGAGGCATCCAGATGGTTCTAAGATGGCTCTTTAAACTCATTAATACAACATATTTAAACCTATAATTTTATTTCTTACAAAAATTGAAAATGTGTTTGTCATAACCAATCAAGAAGTATTTTAAGTGTCTTTTTTTTGCCAGGCGCTATGCTGGTGGCTAGAATAAAAAAGATACATTATCTTGTTACTTCAACAAAAGGAGTCTTGCCTGTCCTTTTCATTCTGAAGGCTGATGTTAGGAAGATATGGGTAACAGAGAAAGTTGGGAAGGTACAGCTAGTAAGAGGAAAAGGAAGATATTATTTCCTGGGTTTTTCACCCTGTCAAAGATCAAAGAAGGTAGTGAATCCTAATCTTGCTCATCTCCCTGTGAGTAGGCAGACATGCAACAAACTGCCCAGGAAAGATAATCAGTTATCCTTTAAAATGATTAAAAAAGATATTTTTCCAAAAACTTTTTGGCAATGTACTGCACTGTACTGAATATGTTCACATTTTTTAAAAGTTGTTTAAGCTTGAGTGGTCAATCTACCAAAGCAGATTCAAGATTGATATAAATGTGACTTAATTAGAAAACAGTTCATATTTGACCTGGGCTAACAAAAGAAAAATAATATTACCTAAAGTACTGATTTAATGTCATACCAATAAAACTACCAAAGCAATAATTTATAAAACTAGACAAAATAACAAAATTCACATGAAGAAAGAACAAAAGAGATAGAATCTGAAAAAAAACAGAATGAAGGCGGAATAGTCCTTCCAGACCTCAAATTACACAATTAAATGGCTGTCATCAAAACCACTTGGTATTGGTTTAAAAAAAGTAGATCAGTAGAATAATCTAAGGAAGAATCATTAACAAATGAATTCAATGATCTAGTAATCAATACATCAAAGAATATAAATTATTTCAGGAATTATTGCCTATTTTGCTGGAATTGCTTTAAAGATGGAAAGCACTTTGACAAAAATTTAATTTAGATCAACATCTTGTTTTTTAAATTAAATTTTTTTCAATTAACAAAAACTGATTTTCTCTCCCATCTACTAACCATACACCTGAGAGGGAAAAAACATTTTTGTTAGGAATATGTATACACAAGAAACAAATTCTTGCATTTGCCTTTTTTTCCTATAACCTGAGTAAATAACCTCTCTCTCATGAGGTAGGTAATATCCTTCATCATCAATTGTCTGGAATTATAATTGGTCATTGCATTAATTGGGGTTCTCAAGTTCTTCAAAGTTGTTTTAGACCAAATTCTTATACCAATTGATATGCAGTTTGAATATTAAAAGTTATACCATAAAAGAAAAGCAGAGCTTTAGCTAAAGGCAGAATTCTCCAACAAGCAAGTGATAGAGGAAATTACAAAATAAAAAATACATAATTCTCATTACATTTTAAAAAAATTTACAAGAACAAAATTAGTGAAACTACTTATACAGTATAAAATAAAAAGTGGCTCACCAGTAATTTTTTTGTATCGAATATCTCTGGTTCTCCCTGACTTAAGTCTCCCCCAACTCCAACCCATCCTCTACAAAGCTGCTAACATGATTTTCCTTAATTATAGCTCTGGCCATGCCATTTCCCAACTCAAAAAACACTAGCGGTTCCCTACTGTGTCTAAAGTAAACCATAAACTCTTCTGCTTACCCTGCCCCTCCTTCATAATATGGCTCCAAACTTTCTTTTTAGTCAATATTCCCTTTCCTGTATTCTAAGATCCATCCAAACTGGCTTTCTTTCTTCTTAAAACACTACATTCCAAATCTTATCTCTGAACCTTTCCATTGGCCTACAACTAGTGTTGGAATGTACTCTTTCCTCACCTCTGCCTTACAAAATCCATCACTATCTTTGGGACTCAGTTCAAGCACCATCATTCTACATGAAGCCTTTTGTTCCTTAACCCTCTCCCCTCTCCTCCACTGCTACTACCACATACTTCACTACAAACTATGCCATGTTTATTCATATGTGTGTGTGTGTGTCCGTGTCTGTATACACACACACACACACACACACACATATAATATATATATATATGTGTGTGTGTATGTGTGTGTGTGTGTTTATCTATATCTCCTCATTAGGAGATTTCTATTGATTAATTTAAATAGTTTAGATACAAAGCAGAAGAAAATGGAGTCAGAAATACCAGAAGTGCTCATTCATTCCTTCTATCAACTGTGAAAAAGCTATATTGCCAAAGCAAAAAAGAATAAAGTTGTTTTTTAAAATTATTCATTTTTAACACTTTTTTAAAATTTTGAGCTCCAAATTTTCTCCCTCCCCTGCCACTCCTTTCCTCATTCACTGAGAACACAAGCAATATGATACAATTTTTATTGTTGCTCAGTCATTTTCAGTCATGTTTGAATATTTGTGACCCCATTTTGAGTTTTCTTAACAATGGTAATAGAGTGGTTTGCCACTTCCTTCTCCAGCTCATTTTACAGATGAAGAAACTGAGGCAAACAGGATTAAGTGACTAGCCCATGAACACATAGCTAATAAATATCTGAAGCTAGATTCTAACTCAGGAAGATGAGTCTTCCTGAGTCCAGGCCCAGCATTCCATCTACCGTACCACCCAGATGCCCCATGATATCCATTATACATATGAACTCATGCTAAGCATATGTCCATAATAGTTACATTTGAAAAAAGCAAAAAATAAAGAAAATAAGAAAATTATACTTCAATTTGCATTCAGTGTTCAGCCATTTCTCTCTTTCTGGAAATGGACAGCATTTTTTTACCATGAGTCTTTCAGCTTCAATCACTGTATTGATTAGAGTAGCCATGTCTTTCACAGTTCATCATCATTACAACATTGTTGTTACTGTGCACAATGATCTCCCAGTTTTTCTCATTTCACTTTGAATCAGTTCATATAGGTCTTACCATGTTTTTTCTGAAACCATCCCCTTCATCATTTCTTACTGCATAACAGTACTCCATCACAATCATCTGCCATACCTTGTTCTGCCATTCCCTAATTTGTGAATATCCCCTGAATTTCCTACTCTTTGCCACAACAAAAGAGCTGCTATACATATTTTTGTAGGTCTTATTCTTTTTTCTTTGATCTCTGTGGGAGACAGACCTACTAGTGGTATCGCTGGATCAAAAAGTATGCATACTTTTATAGCTCTTTGGACAGAGTTCCAAATTGTTCTCCAGAATGGCTGGACCAGTTCACTACTCCACCAGCAATTCATTAGTGTACTATTTTCATCCTCTTCTCCTCCAGCCCTTGCTATTTCTGATATGTGATAGATGGTACCTCAGAGTTGTTTTAATTTTTATTTCTCTAATCAACTGTGATTTAGAGCATTTTTTCATGTGACTACAGATAGCTTTATTTCTTCATCTGAAAACTGCCTGTTTATATCCTTTGACTATTTATCAATTGCAGAAATGGTTCTTATTTTTAGAAATCTGTCTCAGTTATATACTCAGTACATATTTGAGAAATGTGCCTTTATCACAGAAACTTGCTTCAAAAATGTTTGATATTACTTCATTGTCTAAGGTCTCTTTTAGCATAATGTACTTTCCCTGATTATCTCTTTTAATTAGGTCTATTTTTGCTTTTTCTTTCTCTGAGATCATGATTGCTACTACTGCCTTTTTTACTTCAGCTGAAGCATATTAGATTCCATGCCAGTTCTTTATTTTAAGTCTGTCTCCTGAAAACAAATGTATTGTTTGATTCTGGTTTCTAATACATTCTGTTATCTGCTTCTGTTGTACAGTTGAGCTCCTCCCATTCACATTCAGTTGATTACTGTGTTCTCCTTCCATTCCATTTTCTTGTTTCTTGTTCTCTTTTTATACTGTCTTTTCTCAAAAGTCTATTTTGATTCTACATTGCCTCTCTTAATTTGCCCTCCCTTTTTATCATCCCCACTCTGTTTCTTATGTCCTTCTCATCCTATTTCCTTACTGAAGAAGTTAGATTTCTATATACAACTAAGTGTATGTATATGTAGTTTTCCCTCTTTGAACCAATTCTGATGAGAGTGAGGTTCAAGCATTGCTCCCTCATGTTCCCCTTCATTGTAAAAGCTTTTCCTTGAGCACTTCTTTTATGTGATAAAATTTTTCCCATTCTGTTTTTCCCTTCTTCCTTCTCCCAGCGAATCACTTTTCCTCTCCTTCATTTTAAAAAAAATCATTCCAATATATTCAATGCACACACATGCCCCTGTCTATGTACACTTTTTTTAACTGACCTAATAATAATAAAGTTCTTATGAGTTACATGTACAATCTTCTAATACAGGAATATAAATAGTTTAACATTATTGAGTATCTTGTGATTATCAAAATTACCTTTCGAGACTTCTCTTGAATCTAGTATTTGAATGTCTAATTTTTTATTCAGTTCTGGTCTTTTCATCAAGAATGCTCAAAAGTATTCTATTTCATCAAGTATTTATTTTTTTCTCTTGAAGGATTATACTCCATTTTGATGGGTAGTTTATTCTTTTTTTATAAATTAAAATTTTAAAATTAAATACAAAATGAGAAAAGAGGAAAAACACATTGCCATGTACAAAGCAGAATATAAGAGGATTCAATATAAAACAATAAATTTCCATTTCAAGGAAACCTGTATAATAAATACTACATGTTGTTTTCAAAGTGCCTAGCTTTTCTTTGCTTCCTTGAAAGGTCTTTTGTTCTCTGCTATGCACTTTTTACTTTATTTCCCCCCTACCCTACCCTAAAGGGTTCAATTAAGTGTGGACAAATATATGTATGTATGCATATGTATGTGTGCATAACATACACACATATATATACATAGATATCTACAAACATACATATATATATTCATTCACATATTACATAAGACCATCCTATTCTTATTTCTACTTGTCTTCCATTTCTCAGAAGGTGCTAGCATCTTCCTTTCATAAGTCCAAATCTTTCCATGTTTTTCTAAATCAACCAGCTCATCATTTCCTACACCACAGCAATATTCCAACCCAATCACATGCTATTTGAGAGATTGTCTATAAAAGTTTTCCCCCAATTTTCTGCATTCCTTCTATTCTTGGCTACATAGGTTTTATTTATACTAGAAAATTTTAATTTAACATAATTGAAATTATCCATTTTACAATTCAACAATGCTCTCACCTTATAATATAGTATAAGGTCTGATACTGTTGAATCTATTTCCTTCACATCTTTTCTCCTTTGTTTCTTTGAAGTTCCTGACCTTCTGTTCTTCCAAACGAACTTTGTTATTGTTTTTTCTAACAGATAATTTTTTAGTAATTTAATTGGGATGACATTGAATAAATAGATTAGTTACATAAAACTGCCATTTAAAAAATTAAATTGACTTTACCTTCCCATGAGCAATAAATATCCCTTCAATTATTTAGATCTGACTTTATTTGCATAAAAAGTGTTTTACATTTATATTCACATAGTCCCCATATCTGTTTTGGCAAGTGTATGCTCAGGTGTTTTATAATGTTAAGTCATTTTAAATGGTCTAAAACAATATTGAATAATACTGCTGACATATAGTATAGTTTCTCTATTTTTCTCTTTTGATTAAATCTGTCTTAACTTTAACTTTGTTTGAGATCATGATTGCTAACCCTTTTTGTTTTACATAATAACATTTACTCCTGTCCTTTACTTCATCTTTATGTGTATCTCTCATTTTTATAGTGTTTCTTGAAACAATATATTGTTGAATTCAAATTTTTAATCTGCTGTTTCCATTTTATGGGTAAATTCATCCCATTCACATTCTTAGCCACAATTTTGATTTTTAAGGAATTATTTAGTTCAGTGATATTTTATACCTCTTTTTCCATTTGGCCATGTCTGCTTGTGGAGTTCTTTTCACCAGTAATTTTGTGTGCCTTTTTTACCATTAGATCAATTCTGTTTTTTTTTTAAGATGTTATTTTCTTCAGTATTTCTGTGCCTCTTTTACTAAGCTATTAATTCTCTTTTCATAATTTTCTTGCATAACTCTCATTTGATTTTCATAAATACCACTGTATAGTACATTTTGAGATCTGGAATGGCTAGGCCACCTTGCTTACCATTTTTTTTCATTAATTTCCTTGATATTCTTGACCTTCTATTCTTCCAAACGAATTATATTATTTTTTTCTAGCACTATGAAATAATTTCGGTAGTTTGGAATGGCAGTGAATAAGTAAATTAGTTAAGGTAGAATTGTCATTTTAATTATGTCAGACTAGCCTATCCATGAGCAATTAGTATTATTTCCAATTGTTCAGATCTGACTTTGTGAGAAAAGTATTTTGTAATTGTTTCTATAGTTCCAGGGTTTGTCTTGGTAGGGAGCCTCACAAATATTTTCTACTGTCTACAATCATTTTAAATAGAATTTCTCTTTCTCTTGCTTCTGGACTTTGTTGATAATATATAGAAATGTTGATGATTTTGTGGGTTTATTTTATAACCTGTGACTTTGCTAAAGCTGTTAATTATTTCAACTAGTTTTTAAGTTGATTCTCTAGGATTCTCTAAGTATACCATCATGTAATCTGCTGCGATAGTTTTGTTTCCTCATTGCCTGTTCTAATTCCTTCAATTCTTTTTTCTTCTCTTATTGCTATGGCTAGCATTTCCAGTACAATATTAAATAGTAGTGATGAAAATGGGCATCCTTCCTTTACTCCTGATGGTATTGGGAGGGCCTCTAGCTTATCCCCATTATGATGGCTGATGACTGTCGATAGATATTACTTGTCACTTTAAGGAAAGCTCCATTTATTCCTAGGTTCTTTGTCCCTATAGTAACTTTCTATGGTCAGGTTCCTTTTTTGATTTTTTTTTTCATTTTCTCAGCCTTTTTTTGTGACTTTTAACTTTATATTAAAGTTGGGCTCTGTTCCAGGGGTGGAGAGAGCACTATCCCAGAGTTCAGGTCTTTTATATTACTGTGTTCAAAGCTAGTTTGGGACGGGAGGGTGGAAGGAATCTGTAATTTTCAGTTCTCCCAAGGTGATATTATCTAAGCAGAGATGTGTTTACTACTCTCTTAGCCTGTGCTCTGACCTGTGAGTGAACATAGCACACTTTTCTGTCCTGGAACTGTGATGAGGGGCCCTGATCCACTGTGGCTGCAAGCTCTGGTATGCTAACACTCTTCCTCACCCTGGGACTGCCATCCAGAACTGTGACTTTGATCTGATCATGGGCAAAAAAAAGAGTCCTGCCCCCCAGTGCCAGCAAAGAGACCCCTGTAATCTCCTTTGACCAGTTGTTTGACCTCTTTACAGGCTATAAGCTGAGAGCTCCAGGAGCAGCTGCTGCCATGGTTGATTCAGTCTCTCCCAAGGTCTTCTGAATTTATGTTTTGATCTTCTCTGCCACCATAGTAGCTTTTCATGATCAAGTTCTTTTTGCTATTTGCTAATTTTTCCAGCCTATTTTTTTTTTCACTTTGAACTTTATGTTAAAGTTGGGCTCTGCTCAACTTTAGAAGTGGGAAGGCACTGTGCCAAGCTTCAGCCTTTTTCATGCTGCTGTTTTCTGAGCTAGTTCTAGGGGGTCGGCATGTTTTTGTTGTGTCCAAGGTAGTGTGATCCGGGGAGAGGTGCAGTCACTGCTCTCCTGGTCCCCTGCAACTACAAGTAGCTAGCACTCCTCTTTACCATGGAATTGAGACCAGCACTCATGCTCCCTTGTGACTGACCACCAGCACTCCCCTCTGCCCTGGAATTGTGACCCAAAACTGCATTCTGGCAATAGAGTTGCCAATCAGCCCCAGATATACCCATTGCCAGCAAAAATTCCCCTGTAATTTCTTTCTAACCATGTGTCTGACTCCCTTTATTATTGCTGTTTCTAAGAACTCCTGAAGTTGCTGCATAGCCAGTGCTGGTACTCTGTATACGTCTACTCCAGGCTGTCACCCACTCAGATGTTACAGACCTCTCTTGCTAACCTCTTAGACCAGAAAAATGTCTCACCTTGACCTTATGTTGGCTCTGCCACTCCAAAATTTGATGTGAAGCATTATTTTAAAGTTGTTTGAGGAGAATTTTGAGAGTTCAACTCAAGTGCTGCCTCTAATCCAACATCTTCTAAAGTTGTCTTTAATGATTAAGCAATTAGGAGCAGAGTAAATAAACTTTTGACCTACTTAAAAAATGAGCACTGAAGGCAGACAGGTTTTTGATTACTCAGATGACAAGAGGAAAATAAGCTTTCTGATCCAGAGGTTCTCCTAGAGAATGTTTTTGGACCCTAGGGAAATGAGGATTATTCAAAAAGCCAGTAGGGGTAGGTAATCATAACTGGGAATTAGAGCAGATGGTAAAAGGGTCTCAAGTCACCTCATTACTACTCTCCCACTCTTCATCCTCAATAATCTTCCCAAGAATTTGTCTTCTAATTTGGGGTAATCAAAAACTGAGTGAGCTTGAGTTTACAGATGATTTGCTATTAAAAAATCAAATGAATTAATTTATGACCATTTGGGGTGGGGGAAGGAGGGTAAGAATTTTCTTTCCCTTTTGATGAAGAAAAAGTAGGAAACCCTCAGACCAGGCCCTGTGAAGATGAATTATAATCAGTTTTGTAATAGAAGGCTGCAAGGGAGGGGGTTAAATTTTGAAAGACATGAAATTGAAAAAGAGAAATTCCATTCAAAATTACTATAGAATGTATGAAATGTTTGCATGTCTATCTACCAAGATATACATGGTAACCGAATACAATTACAAATCTCTCCTTACAGAAATAACTATAAACCAAAGTAGTTAGAGAAATACTAATTGCTCAGGGCAGCTAGATGGCACAGTGGATAAAGCTCCAGCCTTGGAGTCAGGGGGACCTGAGTTCAAATCCGAGCTGAGACACTTGACAGTTACAAGCTGTGTGACCCCGGACAAGTCACTTAACCCTGATTGTCTCACCTAAAAAAAACAAACAAACAAAAAAAAAAAACAAAGAGATATACTAATTGCTCATAGGTAGGCTGAGCCAAAATAATGAAAATGAAAATACCTAAATAATTTTGTTGTTCAGTCCACAGTTATCAAACTACAAAAGAATAATTTGAAAAAACACCTAGAAAAAAATAACAACAAAATTCATCTTGAAGAAAAAAGTTCAAGACTCTGTATTTATAAATCCCCAAAAAGCACAGCAATAAAATTAAAACAACTCTGAGGTACCACCTCATACCTATCAGATTGGCTAATATGACAGAAAAGAAAAATGATAAATGTTGGAAAAGATGTGGGAAAATTGCGACGTTAATGCATGGTGGAGTTGTGTACTGATCCAACCACTCTGGAGACCAATTTGGAACTATACAAAGGGCAATCAGACCGTACACAGCCTTTGATCCAACAACACCACTACTAGATTTGTATCCCAGAGAGATCATAAAAAGGGAAAATGACCCACATGTAAAAAATATTTATAGCAGCTCTTTTTGTGGTGGCAAACAATTTGAAATTAAGGGAATGTCCATCAATTGGAGAATGGCTGAACAAGTTGTGCTATATTAATGTAATGGAATACTACTGTGCTGTAAGAAATGATACACAGGTAGATTTCAGAAAAACCTGGAAAGACTTGTATGGACTGATGCTGAGTGAAGCAAGCAGAACAAGAACAACGTACACAGAAACAGTGACATTGTACAATGATCAACTATGACTGACTTAGCTCTTCTCAGCAAAACAATGATTCAAGACAATTCCAAAAAACTCATAGAAAATGCTATCCACATCCAGAGAAAGAAATGATGGAACCCAAATGTAGATTGAAGCATACGATTTTCACTTTATTTTTTTTAGATTTTTTTCCTTTTGTTCTGTTTCTTTTTTCACAACATGACTAATAGGGAAATATGTTTTACATGAGTACACATATATAACCTATGTCAAATTGCTTACCATCTTAAGGAAGAGGGAGGGGAAGGATGAAGGGAGAAAAATTTGGAACTCAAAAATCTTATAAAAATATAAGTTAAAAACTGTCTTTACATGTAATTAAAAAAAATACTATTTTAAAAAGCACTGCAATAAAAGATAACCAAATGTCTCATGAAATTATGGACTGATTTTTAATGACCTCAAGTTTGATGTTAGTGAAAAATTCTTTCCAAAAAGATTTATTACATTATCTTCTGAATTATGTCAAAGGTTTTATAGACTAATTTGTTTTTAATCATCTTAAGCAATTTATATTGCTGAAGGGCTTCATAGTACATTTTCAGAGGGCAATCATCAGAATTCACCACACCCTTAATAAAATTAAGGTACTTTTGCATCATATCATAGACGTCAACTAGGATAACTATGTGAAGCACTACATATATACAACTTCATGTAGTCACTTTTCTTTAACCCATATTTGTCAAATAATCCACATGGAATATAAGTGGGGACAAACAAAATTGACTTGAAGGGTTATTTCTCTTTCAGCAGTGAAGATAAAAGTCATAGGATCATAAATCAATCAATCAATAAACATGCATTAAGAATCTATTATGTGGCAAGCACTTTCCTTTGAAAATGATTTATGAGACAGCTAGGTGGCGCAGTGGATAGAGCACCAGACCTGCAGTCAGGAGAACCTGAGTTCAAATCCGACCTCAGACACATAACACTCACTAGCTGTGTGTCACTTAACCCCAACTGCCTCAAGGAAAAAAAAAGAAAATGATTTATATAAAGTTTTGTATTCATCTTCTTCTACTTCTTTTAATGATCTCCACCACATTGGTTTGATGTCATTCACAAGATACCAAACCCCAACAGTTGTCTCAACTTTTTTAGTTTTGGGTTTATCTTCTTCCTCTTCAATTGTAACTTCTATCATCTATTCTATCTCTTTTCTTAGCTTCTTCTTCAACAGTCTTTCCTACAGTTATAGTCTTACTACTCCACAGGAATACAGGAAAGCTTCAAGGTAAAGTCTCTTCCTGTAAAGCTAGAATTATTATGGTACATCTTTCTACTGTGTCTTCTTTTGGGTGAGTGATGACAGAAAATTCACTGGACTCAGAATCCCAGAAGTGCAGTAAATCATCAAGTTTCGATGTAAGAGGAAAGGCAGAAAGGAAACCAACACCAAACTAGTCGATCAACTCTGAAGTTGATTGTCCATCCCTTTGTGCCTCAATTATTTTATTTAAGAATTTGCTTCTATCAAACTTTGCTATGGCACCAAGATTTTTAACTTTTTCTCAGATCATGCCAAAGTCAATGTCTGTAACAAGCAGCAGGTTCTTTTCTTCATCACCCTTAATTTTGACTATTAAATATTAATTTCCAGAAAGAGTAGATTCATCAGTAGGTGAAATTAATTTTCTTTTATTGGAACATCAGAAGAATTTTAAATCAGTTATCTCAGGAAAATCTCCTTATTTTTGTACAACAAATGATTATCAGTTTCATCCTATCAACTTCAGCTTGGAAAAAAATTTCTTCAGATTTTTATCTAATTTTTTTTTATTTGGGATGCATTCAATCCATCTAATTGAATAGCTTCTTATCTCTGGCCAACTTTATCAGCTATGCAAGGAACTTCTCTACTTTAACCCAGATCATATTCTACTGTAACATCCACATCAACTTGATCCTCAGGTACAGACAACTTGTACAAGCACTTTGAAAGTCAGAAGAGGAAGAAGGAGCTAAATGAAATAGAAGGGAAGGAAATTTTGTAAGGATATGAACATGTTTGTACACATATAAATTAGAAGTCAATTAAGTGTCGAAATTTACGTGTGATAGAGAGAATAACTATTGCAAGGTCATGGAAGATACAGGAGAGGCAGGTTACAAAGGGACAAACAAAACTAACTTTGGTGAGATGTAAAGATCACCTCTTTTGTGACAGAGCAAAGGAGAAAAGAATTAGTGATCATGGTGAGAAATGCAAGCGAGTTAAAGGTGCTCATATCAGATCCTCAATCTCATAGAAACAGAAAGATGTTATCTATTATAAGGGGGAAGGGATGTTTGGGGTCATGAACAGAGAGATAAGAAGGTCTGGAATACATACTAAGAGAAAATAATATACAGCATTCGTTAAGTTCTGAGCATGTGGAGAAGTAGTAAAGCTAGTCATCATTTTCAAAACAAGTGGTTATAAAAGGAAAAATAGAGATGGAGCAGTAGTTACATAAGCTGTATGAAATAAAGGAAATGTTTTTTAAGGATTGGGAGAAAGGAGAGCTTGAAGATGGATGAAGGAGAATGGCTACAAAGCATTCTTACTTCAATCATCCATCGAAATTCTAGATATCCCCACTACCCTGTTTGTTCTCTTTTAGATGGATACAACCCTCTTCTAAATGACTCACTTAGAAAGTAAAGCACCAACCTAGAGACGATACTCCAGAGATGCTCTTACTAGAACAATGAGCAATAGTACTATTTATGCAGCTTAATATTAAATTAGCTTTTTTTAGCTACACTGTTAGTTTTAGTTTGGGGTCAACTAATGCACCCATATTGTTTCCATGTTTATGAGTGAACCATGTCTGCCTTTCAACAATCATACTTCCTCTGAGCCTTAAGGTCAACTATGATATTGTAAGACCTCTTGTTCTAAGTCAGTGGTGTCAAACTCACCAGCTGAAAACTCCTAAATGTGGCCTTAATCAGACTAAAATGTAATTGTGAAATGTTTAAATAAAAATACAATACAAAATAGATAATGTTAACTTATGGTTTCCTAAATCCATATTTGGCCCCCAGTGACTCATTTCTATTTGAGTTTGACACCATTGTTCTAAGTGTCCTCTGCATCAGTGATCAGAGGATTGTTTCTTGGTAGAGTGAAAAGAATGCTAGATTTGAAGTCAAAGTACCTGGATTCAAATTCTTGTACTTCTTACTACCTGTGTGATCTTAAGCAAGTGACTTAACCACTTTGGGTCTCAGGTGCTTTATCTACGAAATGAGGAGGGAAGTTAAACTATATGATTTCTGAGATTTCTTTTAGCTCTAAGTCTATGATCAACAGAGGGTGGATGTGTTAACTTTTGATGCAGACAACCAGTGGTCAGAAATAATTCCTTCCCATGTATTCCCTTCAGTCTATAGTTTTCCTAAGATTCATTGTTTGAGTGCTCTACATTTTATACTTAGGCTCTAAACCCTGGGTGGCTCATCAGTTCTACTCTCCTCTTTACTTGCATTCTACCTTGGGAAATATAGTATACTACATGCTTATCAAATTCTCTAATCCATGAAGTTCATATGTAATAATCAGTTTATCATTTATCCTGAAGGCTTTGTAGTTTCAGTCCCTTGGTCACTCTCCCCTTCATCAGCTGGATTTTCTGGCATGTGACCCATATTTATGAATTATGCATTCTTCTGCTCTCCTTGGTGTCACAGGAACCACATCAATGAGTAATGCCACTGATACCCTCTAGTGGCAGCAGTGAAATCTTTGCACTAACAACACTCCAAAAAAATTATTCAGATTAATTATTCCTTGTGTTCCTCACCACTCACAATCTTTAGTCAAGGACAGATTGTGAGCTTCCTAGAAAGCCAACTCCCAGCACATGAGGGAGATAGTTTTAGGCTGAAATGTAGATGCTGGTTGTGGATTTCCCATACCATCATCATATTGTGATCTTTTTCTTTTTTTCTGATCAAGTTTATCTTCACATATCTCAAAAAAAACTTCTTAGCTCTCCTTTTCCCCTCTCTCCTTCTACTTTATATAATACATGTTTATGTGTAAATCACTTATTAGAGTGTAAATTGTAGATTATATTGGAAAGAGCACTAGTGCTGGAGTTAGACAACCCAAGATCAAATTCAACTTCTAATACTTACATTACCTGTTTAACCTAAGGTCAGTACTTACCTTCCCTGGCACTGAGTTTCTTCATCTGTAAAATGAGAACAGATGGACTAGTTGGACTGTGAGATTCTTTCTAGCTTTAAATCTATGATCTCCATGACTAAGTCATTTTTATTGTATGAAGTGGGTACTTAACACATACCTGCTGTTGAACTGAAATGAATTTACTAAGAGGATGGGTATAGAAATGAACCAGCATATGAATCCCTGGTGGAACATGGTATTGGTGAATTACTGGAGAGCTCATTTATTCAATTTTGAAAAATCAGTAAAGTGAATTCTAAGGATCTCAGCATCAATTTTAAGTCACAATAAGAAAAGTCAAACAAAAATCTTGAGTTAGAAGGGACCTCAGAGATCATCTAATCCAAAGCCCTCATTTTACAGCAATTGTAAAATTAATTCAGAGAGTTAAATGTCTTTCTTGAGATCATACAGATAATAATTAGCAGAGCCAGGAATAGAAGCCAAACCCACTGATTTCCTCTCACTCTGAATCCAGTGTTCTTCCTACTATTTTACATAGCCTCCAGGTTGGTACAGAAATGGTGAGGATATAGAAGAAAACTATAAGGAGATATCATTCAGACTGTACTGGGCCAAGAGCATGGTCCAAACCCCAGAGAGTAAGTGGGTATGCCTGAATTAGAACAACAGGGCTCTAAAGATATAGGTTGCTGGGGGGGGTGGGGGGTGAAACACATTTGCAAACAATAGAGACCATTGTGCTGAGTCAGAATACCAGGAAGACTGAGCCTTGATGGATGCAATGGATAAAATGCATCTAGTCAGGTTTCTAGGAACCAACTTGGAAGACTTGGCTTGGTTTCTGAGGTACGTATTTTGATTTGCTCAATAAGACAGAATGTAACAATAATAAGAACAATAACAACACCAACAATATATTTAAGAACAATAATAGCTGGCATTTATGTAGTGCTTTAAACTTTGTAAAGTGATTCACAAAATTTCCTCATTTTCTCCTTACAACAACCCTAGGAGCTAGGTTATTATCCACCCTTGTTTTACAGATGAGAAAATGGAGACAGAGAGCAGTAAAGTCACCCAGCTAATAAATGACTGAGGCCAGAATTGAATTCAGGTATGCCTTACTCCAGGTCCAGCCCTCTGTTCACTGCACCACCTAGATACCTGTACATTTCGTTTATACACAATGGCTCCTCTCTGTGCCTCTCTGTATAATTTTGCAGGAGTGGACCTATCCAGATAATAGTGAGCAGGACTTGATACTCCCGATATTTCCCTGGAAGGTCTGATTGGGTCCCTCTTATTTTCATAGCACTGGTTGTCCTGATTCATGTACAAAAATATGTATAACAGCTTTTTTCCTGGTAGCCAAAAATTGGAAATTAAGTAGGAGTTCTCCTATTGCGGAATGGCTAAATACATGTTGGTAAACGAATATAATGGAATATTACAATGCCATAAAAATTAGGGACAATTATCAGAGGAAAATGGAATAACCTTTATGAACTGATGCATATCAGTCAACAGAATTAGAAAAACAATCTATACAATGACAACATTATAGAGAAATACAAGATAAGTCATGAATCCAAACAAATAAAAATAAAACATGCTCTCTTGGCAAGGACACGCTGATTTTTTGCTACTTGCTACTTGAAAAGTAAATTAACCCGATTTTTAAAATCCTAAAGATCTTTCAATACCCTGTTCAAATGTCAGATCTGCTGTGAAGTTTCACTGATTCTTGTCATCAGCAAAAAACTTTCTTTCATAAGACTTTACGTAGCACATGGTTTTTAACATGGTATTCCTCAAGATATGTGAAAGGTACTTTTAAACTAAAAATCTCCCTATAAATATGTTATTTTTTATTGTTTTGTATAATAATTTATGCAAATAAAGTACTCCCCCTACACACTCACTAGAATACCATGAGGCCATATGTTATTTAAATCTTTATGTCTCTATTATGTTTAGCACAAAGTAGGCACTTAATAAACACTTGTTGAATTGCATTTATTAAACTATTATCCTCATTAGACATTTAATCAAACAAGTAGAACTCAAGATAAAAAGGAAAATGATATTTTCAAATACAGTAAATAGCATTTTAATTATGTTATTTACAGCCCCAGAAAAGAAGAACAATACGTTTGGTTTTGAAAAGTATTAACGGGGAGGCAGCTAGGTGGCGCAGTGGAAAGAACACTGGCCCTGAAGTCAGGAGGACCTAAGTTCAAATCTGGCCTCAGACCAAACACTTGACACTTACTAGCTGTGTGACCTTGGGCAAGTCACTTAACCCCAACTGCCTTAAAAAAGAAAAAAAGAAAAGTATTAACAGGACTGGGATTCTTATTATCTAGCCAATAGCTCACTAATGTTCAAACTCTTTAAGAGTCTGCCCAATATAATGGATGTTCTAATAAACCTTGTCTTTGGCTGATAAAAGGCTTGGGTCAAATTCTTTTGGGCAGGACCAGCGTATTGTGATTTTTGGGGTCCCAGTACCCCTAAACTCCTAAACCTCAACATTTTGGTGACCTGTACAGGGAAACTGCCTAACTCCAAGTTCTTCTCCAGGCAAGACTGGAAGGTAAGCCTTCCCCCCCCACTTCTTGCTCTGCAGTTGGGGTCACTCTCCAAGCACCAAGGCTTGGAGATGCTTTTCAGGTAGACAGTTACAAGGATGTCTTACACTTGGCCCGACGCTCTCCACAGCTCAGTCCACTGGGTTGGTTTGAGGTCATGGACCTGGGTACACCTCCCACAACATAGAGGACAAGGATGGACGCCCTGTCCAGAAGTGTATGCCCAATTCTGTCAGTTCTCTCGGCACTAGAGAATTGGGGAAAACTGCAGTTGCTTTTTAGTTCCCTGAGGCTTACTTACACCCTTCCCTCTACACCTCTGAATTATCCTTCATGGAGGTTACAGGGAAAAGTCAGAACAGCTAAAAATATCTTGGCAGATTTTGGAGTTTTTCTGATTGATCGTTAAGGAGTTTTGAAACTCTTCCTTACAACCCTGGTCACTCCTTTCTCCCACTCCCTTCCCTTGAGTCAAGATGGTATGTTAACCCCTCCTCATAGGAGAAGAGAGTTTCACCCTTTACCCTTCACCTTTGATTTCTCCCTCTCCCACCTGGGAAAGGAAAGACGGAGGAAGGGCAGCAGCTACAGCCTGGGTCCTCCTGGCAATGGCCTTGGGTCCTGGGGCAACCTTTGCCTGGAAGCATCACTCAGGTTCAGCACATCCTGCTCAAGGTAAGAAGCTGAACTTGGGTAAACATGCTCTTTTAAATTTGTAGTTTTAACTGTTAATGATAAGATGTTGATTCTCTGTGTAAAGTAATTTGGAAATGAATTTAACAAAACTGAAGTCACCTGATTGGTAATGGGTTTGTTTCAAGTTTCAAACTGGTGAACTTTTTGTATCAATTATGTCAAGCAACTTTTCACGATTTGGTTACTGCTAAAATAATTTGGCTATTGTTGGTTATTGTTTTAATGTGTAAACTTGCCAAAAAGCTTGTTTGGGTTCTGTCTTGCTGAGAATTTGCAAGTATATAGAAATAATCTCTAACAATTGGCTTTTTACACCAGGTCAAATTTAATGAGATGTAAATCTTGGAAAAGTTTTTCCTAAGCTGTGATTAGCGAAACTCACTTTTAGAGGTAAAAGCTGGTGGGATTTATTTTGAGTTGTCTGATGGATCACAATAATCCACTGATAATAAATAATCTACTATCTGAGAGAAATGCCACAAGCTACTCAGAGAATGTGATACTGGTGGGAAGTCAGCATTGGGCTAAGCTGAGAGGATAATTTTAGCTTCAGTCTAAGATGGGCTCCTCTTGACTCAGTTTCCCCATTATGTTCCTTTGAAAAGAAATGTTACCCACCTGGCTATTCCTGAGTCTGGCTATGAGGTGGATTTGATACTTCATGGTTAGAAAACTGAATTGTCTGAATCCAAACAGAGCTAAGGATGTTTTCTCCTCTCATATTTGGGCCCTAAATCTAGTTCCTGTTTTATATCTGGACCCTGCAGTCTTTTTTGTCAGATTTGTGTCTTCCAGACTACAGGTCATTCACCTATAGTTGATGGCAAACAGCCGGTACCAGCCAATGTCCCCCCCATCATTCCCTGGATGCAGTCTATGCTCCATTCCAGTCAACCTCCTCTTTGGGACCCCCTTGAGGCAGGGACAGCTCTATGCCCCTTGCCAGCAGAAAGCAGTTTCAGAAGCCGAGACATTCACCTCTTATCCCAAAAGAATTTGGGTCCCATTTGTTTGAGGGGGAAATGATGAGGTTGGGATTTGGGCCCTACAAAGGAAAAGCCCTGGACTTTCCCACATGGCCTAATCTCTGGCTTTTCCCTAAGGCTATAATCCCATCAACTGGCCTTTCATTGTGGCTATGCCCAATCTCTGTTACCCTTAACCTAGCCTGACCCTCCATTGTCTTACCTCCCTGTGCTGGGAAGTGGGGGGGGGGAGGCCCCCCCCCCCGGCCATTTCCCACCCTTAATCTTATCTAGGCTCTATTCTCCCTTGGCTACCCCTGGAATTCTATTACCTCAGACTACTTAGCCACTCCTAGATCCCTCCAATAGTTCTTCTGTTTATAAGGTCCACTTGTCTCCATTATGATGCTCAGATTCTTATAATCTAGCCAATAGCTCTCTAATGTTCAGACTCCTTAAGAGTTTGCCCAATATGACAGATGTTATAATAAACCTTGTGTTTGGCTGAAAAAAAAAAAAGTATTAACAGAAGCAAAACACAATGACTATTGAGAGGCATTAACCATTATGAGATGCATTTGCTGAAAGGATTTTGAGAAAGTAAAGTTTATTTTTAAATAAAGCTTCTTTACATTTTTCAGTTTTGTTAAAAACTACCAATTAATAAAAGACTTTTAAAATCCTGTCACCAAAATTTTATTTTAAAGACCTTGGAGTTGAGGAATGTGTTTACTTTCAGTGTAATTTTCTATAGGGGATGGGGTTGGTGGAGAGAAGCTAAGGAGCATAACATTGATGTTAGGTCTCAATAAATCATGTTAGAATTACAAGGGCCATAAACTTTTTAAAGCTGGAAGTGAATTTAGAATCATTTAATCAAGACCAATCTCCTAATTTAAAGAAATGAAGACTGAGAATCATTTTTAAAATGAGACACAAAGGCCTGAGATGAAATTATTTAAAACAGATGTTCATTAGTTTTTTTCAGACTTACTAAATTTATTCTTTTTGACTTAAGTATTGTGAATTCTGCAGAAATTTCTGAAAAAATTTGGGAGTTTCTGAACATTTCTAAACATTGTACATATGTATAAATATAATTCCAATTCTAACTTCTAAGTAACTTCTATAAATTCAATGAGCCAAAAAACGGATCACTGGATTATAGAATTGAGAATTGGAAAAGACCTTTCAAAAAACTATCTATTCCAACTCCCCAGTTTTACAAATAAATAATCCGAATGACTACAAATGAGTAGTCCAAAGGCGTGAACTGATTTGCCAGTGTCACACATGGGATAAATAGCAGAATCTAGGATATCTAATGGATGGTATTTCCTCTGATAATTTTTGGGCCAAATTTCAGCTTCCCTATAGCCCTTTTACTTCCTACTAACTGTTTAAACATGTTGCAGTTGCAATTCACGTGACTGTGATGAATTAAGAAGAGAAGCTAAATCTGAATTAAAATGAGTTTTCTTTATTTTAATGTAAAATGGTATTCTTTAAATTCCTAATCCTATAAATGAGTTCTATATATATGAAACTCTCATACTTTTGAAAGTTAATTACTGGAATTAATTTCTAACTTTTACATATATCAAATAATCATTAATAAATTATTGAAATAATACAAATTATTTAAAGTATATTAACTAATATTTTAATTAGTTATTGAAAACTTTTAATTATTTAAAAATTTTTATTTTCATTATAAGCTTAATAAAAATCGATAAATGTGAATATTTCAACATACAAAGAAAAACACAAAAAAAAATACCCAAAAAAAGGGAGTTTTATTTAAAACTGTGGACTTCTGTTATGTACAGTTTGGTTTTCTCCCTACTATATACAGCTTGGGTTGTTTTTTTTTTAATATTGTTGTTTATAAAATTCAAATTTGACAAGGTATTTCCAACATTTCCTATTATCTGATGTCCATTTGTGAACTTCTTTATGCTTTCTTATTTTTATGTTTTAATGATTCATAAAGCTCTTTCCTTTCTTCCTTTATTTTAGTGTAACTATCACTATTCCTCTGTTCATCCCTAACTCATCCCCCAAAAGAGAAAAACAAAAGAAAAGCTTTCCTTTATAACAAACACTTCTAGATATGTAAAACAATCCATAACTGGCTGTGTCTGAAAAGTATGCCTCTTTCTGTATCCTGAATCTTTGTGTGAATAGGTGGGAAGAATTCATTATGTTGATTAAAGTTCTAAAATCTTTCACAATTACTCATCTTAATAATTTTGTAGCCACAGGTCAAATTATTCTCCTGGCTATGCTCACTTTACTCTATATTGGTTCATATAAGTCTCCTCAATTTTCTTTGAATCTGTTACTTTCATCATCTCTCTTTTTTTTTCCAGCTCTTCCCTAACTGATGGGCAGCCACTTTGTTTCAAGTTCTTTGCTACAACAGAAATTACTGCTATAAATGTTTTTGTACATACAAATATTTTCTCCCTTTCCTTGATGCCTTTGCTGTATAAACCTAGTAGTGGTATCACTCCAAGGGGGAAAGCCCAGGCAGAGGGACATCCTACAGCAGCAAAATATCTATCAGAATTCAATGACTTTCAGATATATTTTTATAAATTGCTTTTCAGAATAATTGGACTATTTTAGATAGTAACCAAAAATGCATTGCTTATTCTTTACAATTCTTTCAAGGATTAACATATTTCATTTTTTCTCATCTTTTGGTGGATATGAAGTAGAACCTCAGAGAGGTTTTTAAATTTATATTCCTTTTACTATTACTACTTAGAGTACTTTTTCATATGGTTGTTGACAGTTTGCTTTTCTTAGTTTGAGAACTATCTGTTTATATCCTTTTACTCTTTATATGTTAACAAGCTTAGATCAACTCCCTGTATTTCTTGAGTTTCAGAATGTTATCAAATTCAGAAGTAAACAAACATTTATTAAATGCCTACTATCAAGATGGCTCAATGGACAGAGCACTAGATCTGAGGCAAGAAGACCTAAATTCAAATTTAGCTTCAGACGCTTACTACCTGGGCAAGTTACTTATGCTGTTTGCATTAATCCACTGGGGAAGGAAATGACATACGATCACAGTATCTTTGCCAAGAAAACCCAAAATGGGGTCAAGAAGAGTTGGACATGACTGAAAATGATAACAACAATAACATCTCTGTCAGTGCACAGTCAGAACACTGAATTGTCAGATCAGTGATCAGAATCTATATTAAGAAAGAAGAAAGGATATTCAGACAGAACTGAACAACATTTCGAGCATGAGGCTAAATGCTTCACAAATAATATTTCATGTGATCTTCAAAACAACCCTGAAAGGAAGGTATTTTTATTATTGCCATTTTACTATTGAGAAAACTGAGGCAGACAGAGGTGAAGTGACTCACCAGGGTACAACAGCTAGTAAGTGTCCAACACTGACTCTGAACTTAAATCTTTTTTTTTTGGCGAGGCAATCAGGGTTAAGTGACTTGCCCAAGGTCACACAGCTAGTATGGGTCAAGTGTTTGGTCTGAGGCCGCATTTGAACTCAGGTCTTCTTGACTTCAGGGCCGGTGCTTTATCCACTACGCCACCTAGCTGCCCCAGAACTTAAATCTTCTTGATTGTGGGCCCAGCACTCTTACCTAATGAACTGCCTCATTGCCTGTATTTGTGAGGATTTTTTACAACTTTCAGTGGCCAAGACACGTGAAGCTCCTCTCTGCTCCTGAATTTCCTTGTACAATTTGTCATAAAGTTACGTAGTACAGTAGGATCATAGATTTAGAGTTGGAAGGGATAGGATTTCTGCTTCCAGGAGCCAAGATGGCAGGGTTCTTAAGAAGTAAGTAGTTCTCAGCCTTCCTTATTAACCTCTGAAAGCCCAGAAAAGACCCTGGAACAGCTGAACCAGCAGAAATATGGGGTACAGCAGTCATGGAGCCCAGGAAGCTTGAGGGATTAATGGGAAAGTCCTCTCTTGCCCTGGGGGAGGGGGAACAGTGCAGAACAGAGTTGTCCCAGCAACCTAGCAGAAATCCCCACCTCAGCATACCAAGGGAAGATCCTGAACCCCAGGCAGTGGAAGAGGCAAGTATCAACAGCAGGACCCCCACGTGCCTCAGTACAGGCAGGGAAATCAGTGGAAACCAGCTTGAAAAATCACCACGTGCCATGGCATTCTCCAGCAGGCAAGTCTCCCAGTGCCTCAGCAAAGCTCTAGGAAGTGCAGCTCCAAGGGGGAAAGCCCCAGGCAGAGAGACGGCCTGTAGCAGCAAAATATCCTTTTACAAGGAGCCAAAGAAAGCAAAAGGTCTAGGTGAGTAGACAACCACAGGGGCCAGACTACCCACCCCTACCCCTAGAGCTCCAGTGTTGTTGATTCCAGCCTAACACCAGGTGAGCTGCCAGAACCCCACAGCCTCCAACTGCCAGCAGCAGAGGCCCCAGCACACAAAGCCAGTGACCAGGCCCTGGGATCCCAGCACAAGAAGCTGGGGTGAGTGCCCCCTGCTCCCCAGCAGGAGAGCTCAATTTTTTTAAAAGCTCAATTTTCTCATGGCAAATGCCATGAGAAAAAAAAAACGTACCATAGATTCTTCATTATGGGGACAGTGAAGATCAATACAGAAATTCTGAAGAGGACAACATCGTTGACAAACCCACACTGAAACCTCAAAAGGGAATGTGAAGTGGTCTGAAGCCCTAAAAGCCTTCTTGCAAGAGCTCAAGAAGTATTTTAGAAGTTGAATAAGACAGGTAGAAGAAAAATTGGGAAAAGAAATGAGAGGTACGCAAGAGAGAGTCAATAGCTTGGAAAAGGAAGGACAAAAATTAACTGTAGAAAACAAGTCCTTAAATTGGCCAAATGGAAAAAAAGTACACAGAAGAAAATAAGACTCTAAAAAATACAATTGGCCAACTGGAAAAAAAGTACACTGAAGAAAACAAGTCCCTAAAAAATACAATTGACAAACTGGAAAAAAATACACTGAAGAAAACAACTCCTCAAAAAGCAGAATTGGCCAAATGGAAAGGGAGGCACAAAAATTCTTTGAGGAGAAGTCCTTAAAGAGTAAAATGGACCAAATGGAGAAGGAGCTACAAAATCTAATAGAAGAAAACAATTTGTTAAAAATTAGATTTGGGCAAGTAGAAGCTAATGACTCTATGAGAAAGTGAGAATCAGTCAAACAGAAACAAAGGAATGAAAAAAAAGATGAAAACGTAAAGGACCTCATTGATAAAAAAACTGACCTGGAAAATCGATCCAGGAGAGACAATTTAAAAATTATTGGTCTACATGAAAATCATGATGAAAAAAAGAGCCTAGACAGCATCTTTCAGGAAATCATCAAGGAAAACTGTCCTGAGGTCCTAGAACCAGAGGGTAAAATAACCATAAAAATGAATCCACCAATCACCTCCTAAAAGAGATCCCAAATTGAAAACACTAAGGAATATAGTAGCCAAATTCCAAAATTACCAGATCAAAGAGAAAATACTGCAAGCACCCAGAAAGAAACAATTTAAATATCATGGTACCATAGTCAGAATTACACAGGACCTTCCAGCTTCTACATTAAAAGCTCATAGGACATGGAATACGATATTCTGTAAGGCAAAGGAGCTTGGATTACAACCAAGGATCAACTACCCAGCGAAAATGAGCATGATCTTTCCGGGGAGGAGGTGGACATTCAATGAAATAGGGGACTTCCAAACCTTCCTGATAAAAAGCCCAGAGCTCAACAGAAAATGTGTTCTTCAAATACAAGACTCAAGAGAGACATAAAAAGGCAAATGGGACAGAAAGAAACATGTTATTAATAAGGGCAAACTGTTTACACCCCTACAAGGGAAGATGACACTTGTAACTCTTGAGAACTGTACTGTTATTACACCATTTTAAAGGGGTATACATAGAGGGGGTGGGCATAAGTTGACTTTGATGTAATGATAAAAAAATTCAAATTAAGTGGGTTAAATGGATCTAAATAAATGAATTACTCTGATCTAATTAAGGGATTGTATTGGGAGAAAAGGAAAGGAGGAGGCAGACAAGGGTAAATTATGTTACACGAAAAGGCACGAAAACCTATTACAGTAGAGGAAAAGAAAGGAGGGAGATGATCATTGTTTGAACCTTACTCTCAGTGGATTTGTCTCAAGAAGGGAATAACATAATCAGTTAGGTAAAGTAATCTAACTTGCCCTATAGGCAGTAGGAGGGAAAAGGGGAAAGAAAAGGGAGGGGGGACAGAAAGGAGGGAAAAATACTAAGGGTAAAGGGAAAGAAATGGGAAGGGGCTAATAGAAGTGAGGCAGGACTGAGGGAGGCGGTTGTCAAAAGCAAAACACTAGTGAGGAGGGAAAGGGAGAAAGGAGAAAGAAAAAAGCATAAACGGGGGGAAATAGGATAGGGAGAAAGACAAAGATAGTAATCATAAATGTGAATGTGAATGGGATGAACTCTCCCATGGAAGCGTAGAGCAGAATGGATTAAAAACCATAATTCTACAATATGTTGTTTACAGGAAATACATTTGAAACAGAGAGACACACACAGGGTAAAGGTAAAAGGCTGGAGCAGAGTATATTATGCTTCAGCTGAAGTGAAAAAAGCAGAAGTAGCAATCCTGATCTCAGACAAAGCAAAAGCAAAAATAGATCTTACCAAAACAGATAAGGAAGGAAACTACATCCTGCTAAAAGGTACCATAGACAATGAAGTAATATCATTACTAAACATATATGCACCAAGTGGTATGGCATCAAAATTCTTAGAGGAGAATTTCAGGGAGTTACAGGAAGAAATAGAAAGCAAAACTCTACTAGTGGGAGACCTCAACCTCAACCTCCCTGAACTAGGTAAATCTAACCACAAAATAAACAAGAAAGAAGTTAAGGAGCTGAATAGAATTTTAGAAAAGTTAGATATGATAGACCTCTGGAGAAAACTCCAGGGATAGAAAGGAATATACTTTTTTCTCAGCAGTACATGGCACATACACAAAAACTGACCACATATTAGAGCATGAAAACCTCATGATTCATTGGAGAAAGGCAGAAATATTAAATGCATCCTTTTCAGATCATGATGCAATAATAAAGGGCCATGGAAAGACAGACTAAAAAATAATTGGAAACTAATAATCTAATCCTAAAAAATGATTGGGTCAAACAACAAATCATAGAAACAATCAACAACTTCATTCAAGAGAATGACAATAATGAGACAACATACTAAAACTTATGGGATGAAGTGAAAGCAGTTCTTAGGGGAAGTTTTATATCTCTAAATGCTTACATGAATAAAATAGAGAAAGAGAAGATCAATTAATTGGGCATACAACTAAAAAAAAAAACTAGAAAAAGAACAAATTAAAAATCCTCAGTTAAACACCAGATTAGAAACACTGAAAACCATAGGAGAGATTAATAAAATTGAAATTAAGAAAACTATTGAACTAATAAATATAACTAAGAGCTGGTTTATGAAAAAACCAATAAAATAGATAAACCTTTGGTTAATTTAATTTAAAAAAAAAAGAAAGAAGAAAAACAAATTACCAGTATCAAAAATGAAAACAGTGAATCCATGACCAAGAAAGAGGAAATTAAAACAATAATTTGGAACTATTTTGCCCAACTGCGTGCCAATAAATTTGGCAATCTTAGTGAAATGTATGAATATTTACAAAAATATAAATTACCCAGATTAACAGAAGAGGAAGTAAAATACTTAAATAACCCCATCTCAGAAAAAGAAACTGAACAAGCCATTGATGAACTCCCTAGGAAAAAAACTTCCAGGGCCAGATAGATATACAAGCGAAATCTATCAAACATTTAAAGAACAATTAATTCCAATACTACATAGACTATTTAGGAAAACAGGTGGAGAAGGAGTCTTAACAAATTTTTTTTATGATACAAATATGGTGCTGATACCTAAACTGGGAAGAGTCAAAACAGAGAAAGAAAATTATAGACCAATTTCTCTAAGGAATATAGATGCAAAAATTTTAAATAAAATATTAGCAAATAGATTACAGCAACTTATCATAAGAATAATACATATGACCAGGTAGGATTTAAACCAGGAATGCAGGGCTGGTTCAATATTACGAAAACTATCAGCATAATTGATCATATCAATACCAAAACTAACAGAAACCACATGATCATCTCAGTAGATGCAGAAAAAGCTTTTGACAAAAGACAACACCCATTCCTATTAAAAACACTTGGCAGCATAGGAATAAATGGAGTCTTCCTTAAAATAATAAGTAGCATCTACCTAAAACCTTCAGCAAGCATCATATGTAATGGGGACAAGCTAGAAGCATTTCCAGTAAGATCAGGGGTGAAAGAAAGATGTCCATTATCACTACTGTTGTTCAATATGGTACTGGAAACGTTAGCTTTAGCAATAAGAGAAGAAAAAGAAATTGAAGGTATTAGAATAGGCAAAGAAGAAACAAAGCTATCACTCTTTGCAGATGATATGATGATATACTTAGAGAATCCTAGAGAATCAAATAAAAAATTATTTGAAACAATAAACAACTTTAGCAAAGCTGCAGGTTATAAAAGAAACCCACATTTTCATTGGCATTTCTATATATTACCAACAAAGCCCAACAACAAGAGATAGAAAGAGAAATCCCATTTAAAGTTACTATAGACAGTAAAAAATATTTAGGATTCTACCTGCCAAAACAAACCCAGGAACTATAAGAACACAATTACAAAACACTTTTCACACAAATAAAGTCAGTCTAAATAATTGGAAAAACATCAGTTGCTCATGGGTAGACCAAGCTAATTTAATAAAAATGACAATTCCACTTAAGCTAATTTACTTATTCAGTGTCATACCAATCAAATTACCAAAAAATTATTTAATAGAGATAGAAAAAATAATAACAAGATTCATTTGGAATAACAAAAGGTCCAGAATATCCAGGGAACTAATGAAAACAAGTGCAGTGGAAGATGGCCTAGCTGTCTCAGATCTCAAATTGTATTATAAAGTAGAGCTGGAAAGGAAGGTAAGAGAACATCAAGTCCAGCTCCATTACTTGGCCAGTGTCACATGGGCAGCCTCATCCTGGTAACAAAGGGAAAGGCTGGACCCAAACCCAGGGCTCTCTCCACAAAGCCACTCCTAAGCCAAATAAATTTCTTCATCTCTCTGAACCCTAGTTTTCTCAACCTCAACACCATGGTGGTCGAGGGAGAATACCTCTAAGGTCACTTTAGGGTTGTAGCATTCTGTGAGACTGTCAAAAGAGGAGTTTATAACTCCACCATGTTGTTGATAGAATCTTAGATAGATAAAAATTTTTTAGAGATAAAATTCTTAGCCTCATAGATTTTATTATTGAGACACAATCCAAAAATATTATTAAAAAGAAAAAAAAAAGGACCGTATATTTTTACATAAGAATTTGTAGCTCTTTTAGTTGTAATAGAAAAAAAAAGCTAGAAGAAATCTATATGTTCAATCACTGGACAACGGCTTAATAAATTATGGCATTTTAGTGTAATAAGATGTGTCTATGAAAATGAATATAAAAAACAAGAAATATGAAATATAATAAATGATACAAAGCAAGATCAGTTGACTACAAACAGCATATAGACTCACAACAATTACTTCACAGAATAAAAATAAATACATTTAATGTGTTTATAAATACATATATTATATATTTACATATGTGTAATATGCGTATATGTATACATATATTATAAATAAATACATACATATAAATAAAAAATAAATTCATTTGTTACGGAATTTTCCATGCCCCTCGAACATATCACACTAATGCTTCACAAAAATTGCATAGTAATAATAATGACAGCTAACATTTATATAATGCTTATTAGATGCCAGGAGCTGTGCTAAGAACTTTATAATTGTCATCTTTTTTTTAATCCCTACCTTGATGGAATTCACAATCTAATGGGGGAAGACAACAGATAGAAAGGAGCTAAAAAGAAGAAGGGGAAGGCTACCTGTTGTAGGGATATGATGAAGTCTTGAAGCAGGGTTGGAAAATTATTTCAGGAGGTCTGAGTTACAGAGTTGATGTCATCTTGCAATATGATGAGTTTCTGGAGATCATGAAGGCCAAGGGAGTAGCCAGGTAGTAAACAAGGCTTCTGAGTAACCCACATGCTTTTCTTCTCCTTCATTTTTTAAGCCTAAACTATATTTTCCAACATATATTTTACAATCTTCTTTAATGCCACCATTAAAATTAATGAGTTTGAAAGTATACGTTGACTTATTTAGAGGAACTTGTCCAATGGTTCATAGAATTTATTTCTTTATCGTCGGCAGCAGATGTTGTCGCATAAGTTTCAGCTATCTTAAAAGGGTCAATTTTATATCTAATAAATACAAAGTCTATTCGTAACAATGTGGAACAGTGTTTTTAATGATTTATTTCATGATGTACAAACTGCAATTACTATAATAATATTTCTACCTAATGAAGGTATTTAGTAAAAAACCTTACAGTTAAAAATAGATTCTATCATAATTGATATAACATATCCAGGATTATACTACATTTCTCATGTTTCAACTTAAAGTAATTTAAAAGACCTCCATTAAATATTCTAAAAATCAGTACTGTTAAAGAGAAACTGACCCTTGGCTATAAGTATGGATAGCAATTATTCCTATAAGAAACAAATAAATAGACAAATGACAATATATTTAACATAAAATTGTATAACCAAAAGCATAGTATAACTAAAGTTACAAAAGAAGGGATCCCTGCTAATGTTTAAATAATTCCCCTACCTCAGTATCTTCTTCCTAGCTCAATGTTAAAAAAAAATAAAAAATATATCCCATATTTTTATCTATATCCCGTGGGTAAATTTAGCATATCATGACAGATAAAACAGTACCATTCTCTTGGGTAAGGCCATATACCTTGGCTACATTTTTTAAAAATACTGTACGAGACTTAGATCCAAAATCATTTTTCCCTCAAAATGTCCTACTGTATGTCTGTTTAAAATTAATTGTGGTCTTCCATTTTAGAAAAGTAGAGAATAAGAATTTATCAAGCAGTATCTCAAGAGAAAAATATGTGATGATTTGGAAATGGCTAGAACTTTGAAGGAAGATAGAGGAAGAAGTGAGAGGGCAGCTCTGGCTACAGTAAGAGAATCAAAGAGTTAGCACTAAAGTTCTCAACTAGGTCTTAAGACAGATGAAGAAAAAAAAATTAAAAAGAATGTGGCAGTTAGGTGGCACAGTGGATATAGCCCTGGAGACAGGAGGACCTGGGTTCAAATCTGACCTCAGAAACTTACTAGTTGTATGACTCTGGGCAAGTCACTTAACCCCAAATGCCTCCCCTTATCCCCCCCAGAAAGGAATGTCCTTCACTGGGAGTATTGTCCTCAAATACTACAAGGACTTTGAGAGAGAAGCTAGTAGGACCAAATCAGCCAATTTAAGAAATCTGAGATTCAGATAGTGATCTGATACCCAAGAAGTATATGCAACTCATAATTATATTGATATAAGACCAAAAACCATTCCTCAATAGAATAGTAGCCAATGGATATGAATAAATGTTTCTCAAAAGAACTTTAAACTATCAATACTCATAAGAAGCATTATTCCAATCAGTTAACCAATATACAATCAACAAGTATTTCTTAAGTGTTTACTATATGCCAGGCACTATGCTAAATACCCAGGATACAAAGAAAAAGTGAAAACATTGCCTTCTCAAGAAGCTTACATTCTAATGAGGGAGATAATACGTAGATATGGAAACTAAGAAAGATGACAGGAACTTAACCTGCAATTTCAATGGTATATGAAACTCCTGCATAAGGAAATTCTATCAATACAGGTCAGCATTTGTACAATTAACAGCCTTAGTTTCCTAGAGAAATATGAAGTAAGTCACTTGCCCAGGATCACCCAGCTAGTGTGTTTCTAAGACAGGATTTGAATCCACATTTTCCTGGCTTCAAGACTAACTCTCCATCATTCCCAGCTGCTTCATATTCATATTATAGGTAAATTCAAATTCAAATAGGTATATACAAACACTTAATAATAAGAGAAATACAAATCAAAAGGATTCTGAAACTTTATCTCACAACCAGAAAATTGGCAAAGATGACAAAAGAGAGGAATAGTCAATGTTGGAGGGGTTGTGGAAAAACAGGCACATGGTTGGTGGAGCTGTTTGATCTAACCATGCCACAAATCAATTTGTTATGCAAAGAAAGAAATTAAAATGCCAATGCCTCTGATCCAGAGATCCCAATGCTAGTCATTAGCCCTAAGGAAGTCAATGACAAATATTATAAACAAAATATTTATAATATTACTATTTGTAATAACAAAGAACTGGAAGCAAAGTAGATGCCCATGGATTTGGGAACAGCTAAACAAAGTGTGGTACATGAGTGAAATAGAACATTACTATGCTAAAAGAAATAATGAATAGAAATAATTCAGAAAAGAACAGGAAGACATATGAACTGATGTACAGTGAAATAAGTAGAATCATGAAAACAAGACACACAATGACTACATTAATGTAAATGGAAAGAACAACAAAATATTTGAAACTGAACACTGTGAAATCATAATGGCCAAGCTAAGATCCAAGGAACAGATATGAAAATGTTCCTTCCCTCACTCCCTTCTACTGCTTCATAGAGGTGGGAAAGGGGAGGGGGGACACCTAGGGGAATGGAACTATACATAAAAAGTCAGACTTCTTCATTGTGTTAGTTCTACTGTACTTTTTTCCCCCTCTTTCTTATTTTTTATTATAAGGGAAGGCTCTGTAGGAGGGGGATGGAAATCAAGGCAGGTGACATAAAAACTAAAGTAAATATTGTAAAAACAAAATAACAGAAAGAACTTATAATTAGCCCAGTCCATTGTCCTCTATGCTCTAGCAGTGGCTAGAGAAGCAGGTGAACCAGACTGGTTCATTAAAGAAGTAGTCCCTCAACCCCGTTTTGTGGCCCCAATTATAACAGATCTAGCCTGGAGTGTAAATGCATCAGAGAATATACCTAAACTCTGATCAGGAAGAGATCTTGATCAAAGTGAATGGTTGGTGAGGAGGCAAAATGGAGCAAAATTTTCTTTTTAATTTAGAAGCTCTGTTCTTTTATCTTTTGGTTTTAATGTATTTTGTGATCCATGGGTATTTTCTTGCATTTTAACCCTTGTATCACTGAACTGGCCAAGGTTAGGCCTGGCCCACAATACCTGCCGTACAGTAAGATTTGAACTTAGGAAAAAGGGAAAAACAGAGAGATGTTTCAGTTTGCACAATAACGCTCTTCGCTATGTGGAAATGCTTAAGTCTACTAGATGCCACATTTCAGCACATGACCTGCCACATACAGCAATATACAGTTTGGTGTAAATAATGACAGGTAATTGGCAAAAGGGCAGCAACCCTTTAAATATATTTCTGAAATAATGATATTAAGTCAATGAAGGAAAAATAATGTATGAAAATCTGATCTAGATAAAACTGTTTAGAAATTCATCTAAATGTAGTTAAGATATTAAAGACACAAAGCTGTATTTAAAATAGTTTGAAACCTTTAAAAATATTCTGATTCAAGAATCATTTATATCCCATATGTATCCTGTTTTTTTCAAGAACCATTACTTGTAAGTATGTCTGTTGTAATATTACCCTTTGATTAATTTATAAAAGGCTTCAGACCTTTGGAACTGAATCTCTTAAAGAGTTTATAGCTTCCAAGTGGAAGTTGTTCTTAATGACAACTAACAAAGTACTCCTTATTAAACTTCCACTCTAGTTTTAAAATGCCACGAAATACATAATTTTAATAACATAAATGAGAATGACTAAAGTGTCCACAAAAGTTATGACACTAGCTAAGTAACTGTTCACTATGTCCTTTTAAACTATACTAAATCAAGAAAAATTACCAAACCATTTACAAAAAAGAACACTTTATTTCATAAAATATTTAAAGATGATAAATTTTTAGGTAAAATCATTTTGTAGACCTCAAGACTGATCAGCAATATAAATTAGTTGGGGCAAGAGATCATCAACATTTTGACAGTAAGCACAATTTACTTTACATCCTTTACTAACAGTCAGAGATAAAGCAGATGTGAAATGGAAACAGAAGAAACTCAGGTGAAAAAAGTAGTTTAATGTAGCAGCTTGAGTGCTGTTCATCTAATCACTTATCATAGAAGTCATGCCTGAAGCATTTTTAAACTTAAGTGTATGTAGAAACTCTTTATTTTTATCTTACTCTGGCCTTAAAAAGAGACCATGATACCTATGGCCTCTAACATAAAGTTACAGTCAGATTTCTAAGAAGCAGAAATTAAATCAAAAGAGACTTTGCTAGTACAGGTGTGTTTTAAGAAAACAGTACCAGGAGTGTCTAACACATGAATGACATATTTGATAGATTTGTTTGTGACCATTTCTCTATTTCTGTTGAAGACATAGTCTTTCCTCCAGATACAAAAATAGATAAGCAAGGAGTCATCTACGATTCTTTAATCTCTTCTACCAATCCCATATTTAGCCAATTGCCTGTTCTTGTTGATTCTACCTCTACATTTCTTGCATACCTCTCCTTTTCTTCAACCATACCAAAGCCACCATAATTCAAGCCCATATCACCTCTTACCTGTATTGCAGTTATAATCTCTTAATTTATCTCCTTGCATTTAGCCTGCATTTTTTTGAATCCATATTCATATAGCTACCTAATTATATTCTTAAAGCAATATGGTCTAAACATAATCACTCCCCTTTCCAAGGTCTAGTAGTTACCTACTGCCCTTAGGATAAAATGTAAGATCCAGTTTGGAATTTAAAGCCTTTCACAGTCTGGCCTAATTGTTTTCTGGGTTGATTACATATACACCCCTTTACACGTTGCTACCTTTCAGTCAAATGGATTACTTACTGTTCCCTATACATGATATTTCTTTCCCTACCCCTGTGACTTTATATAGGCTACCCCTATTTCCTAGAATATTCTCTCTCCTCACTTCTGCCTCTTAAAACCCCTTGTTCCCTTCAAGGCTAAGCTCGAGTTCATCTTCTGCAAGAGGACTTTCTTAATTCTCCTAGTTATTAGTGCTCCTCCAATTACTTGGTATCTATTTTGTCTATGTTTTAATTTGCTTATCAACACGGATGTTGTTCCCTCCCTCAGTGTAATGCTATGTCCCTGAGGTCAGTGGCTGTTTTATATTTGTCTCTGTATCCCTGTAGCCTGTCACAGTCCTGGCACAAGGAAGTTGCCTAATAAATGCTTGTGGAATTCAATGAATTGCCCATCTTTCAAGAATCAGGTCAGTGTCGCTTTCTCCATGAAGTATTTCTTAATTTTTCTACCCTAAAATTATCTTCTTCTTTCCCTGAATAGCCATAACACTTTAACTCTCTTATTGCACTTTCTTTTTCTCCTTTGCACTGGATTATATCCATTATCCTTACTAGAATATAAGCTTCTTATTGACAAGGACTGTGTCTTATTCATCTTTCTATTCCCCAAAGTACCTAGCATAGTGCCGTGTAGAGAGAAGCTCAAGAAATGTTTGAATGAATAAATTTATGAAAAGTTTCAAAGACAGATATTCCATTACCAGCATTAAATATTTACTGAGCATCCATAGAATATGTTGCACAATATTCGATACCTTAGAGTTCACAGTTCAAGTTTAACATGGTCCTTTCTCTAAAAGAGCTTACAATTTTGTGAAACAGCTTATAATTTAGTTTTATTTGTATTATGTAAAGAGCTTAGTGCCATAAAATGATATAATATATAATTTGCTAAGAAAATTCAATAAACTCTGATACTCAGTGCTACACCTGTTGCCAAATTCTTAGACTAGCTACCTATGAAATTCACAATCTTCCACAAAAACTTGATATTCTGATGGCTAAAATTACTGTAAGGTAAAGAAACAGTTAAATAGCAGCAAAAGGCTAATTATACTGGGCTAATTTCCTTTTGTCTACAAGAAAAGAAAGTTTTCTTTCATTGGCAGACTGAGTATAATAACATGTGATTTATAAGATCAAAGAAGCAAACTGTATGTTTTCTAAAATATGAGTTTCCTTCACCAAGTTTTGTACTTACTGTATCTAAAAGAGCTGTGTGAAGGGATCAGCATTAAGCCCAAAGGACAGGCAATGCACAGCAAGAAAGAAAGCAACTCCCTCGTGTCTTCTTCAGGTCACTACCAAGGACCATGTTAGCAGATCCACACCAGACCCTTAACAGGCAGCTCTGCTGCTACCAGTAATTAGCTTGGACAGCTCTGGCTCCAAGAGTAGCAGCAAGGCTACACCATAATGAGCTCAGCTGGGATTAGCAGGACAGGGCAGGGAACCAAGAGAGCTGAGGCATTCTGCATTGCGTATGTATCAAGGAGATCAAACAAGGATGGCTGGCTAGGTTATCCCCTCACCACCTCATTCCAAAAATGAAGCACGGCAGTGTGTAAAATACAGGCTAATGAAGAGCGACACCTCCAACAGATGAGAGCCACATTAATTAACACAATCCCTAGATCATGTTATACATTTTCTGTTAGTAGTAGCAAACGTACAACTTGTCACTGCATTATGAAAAAAGCCAGTGTTTTTTTTTTTCTTTTCTTTTTCTTGGTAAAAAGAAGATGGTATAATCTTCAAATTATGTAAGGACTCTCTCTAGTGGCCTTCAAGCCACATAAATACCTGCCCAAATGTTTCTCCATGCACATATTGTTGAAAAAAGAAAACTCACTTTTCAATCAATAGCTTCTGGTGCTCCCTTTTGAAATATGTCAGCTCGTTCCACAGAGCATTAGAATCTCCTTGTAGGAGCTGCTGGGACTCTCCTCTCTTCATTTGTTTGTTTCTGTCAGTCCTGTTTCATAATCAAGATGTTTTATTATTTTTCTAATGTTTAAAATCTAGAAAAACTCATACATCTTTGAACTTTAGAAATCCATTAGATATATTCCTAAAAGGTAATATGAATTCAGTTTTGATTGGATAGTACTTCAAAAACCTGGTATGTTTAAATTAAAGATCTGAAATAATTTCATAAAGCTGGGCTGCTGGTATGAAAGCAGAGCTCTTAATATGACATATGGCAGTATTGGGTCTATCTCTCAAATTCTGCCAATAGAGAAAATGTACATGTAGAGATGTCACAGTGTCCAAGAAAGGTTATAAGCCATCAACTAATCCAGCATATGTTGCCAACAAATCTGTAAGTGGTATAAATGCCCAGTCTTAAAAGCAAGCTGTTAGATATTCATGTTGGAAAGTGAGCCATTACATTATCAGGGCTTTGAAAAGTTAAGTGCATAGAGTTGTAGAATCTAAAGTTATTTTACACTTTGTTTTTACTCAGGTACAATTTGATAACATTCTCTATCCACCAGGAGAAATCATTAAAAAGTAGTATAATCAGAAGAACTTTCTCTACAATGATCTCATTTTAACAATAGACAATGAAAATTTCCATGTGAATCTCAGTTTTCAAGAGATAAAAATCAACTCTTGGTTTATAATTTGGAAAAGTGCTGCACTGGCCAATTTAGAAATGTTACTTCTACATACAAGCAAACAATATGTACCATTAACACTGCCCTGAAGGATCTCTCGCCAAAGAAGAGACCATAACACATTTTTTGTGCTCATTCAGTCCTTTGCCCTCTGTTGATACTGTTATCAAGGGAGCCACTTACGACTAACTGAGATCTGAACACCTGTTCACAGCAACTGAACTGAGAGCACCAATTCATTCAGAAAGCTATAGAACAAACCAATGGATTGTTAAGATTTGCAACACATACTATGTAAAACAAAATTTTAAACTGTTAACTATAAGTCATACATCACATATGCCTCTTGTCTTTATATTTTAAAGTTCTGTATTTTAATTTTTTCTTTAACAAGTATTGTTATAAAAATAAATATTCAATCATATGTAATATGCTATTAATTTAAAATTATATATTCTTGTTAAACCTATCTACAGAGATACTAAAAGTGAAAGAAATAAATAAATAATTACCAACTGTTAAGTACCATCAATACAATTTCAAAATACTAAAGTCAGCATATGTACTTTGTCATGCTCCAAATCTACTTAGATTCATGTGAAAAAAAATTCTATCAAATAATTTTACAAAATCCACTAAGAACACTTAAAATGCTATTGTATTCCATTTAATATTTAGGGAAGGTATTTTTTATGAGCTATGTAACTCACTTGCTATAGTTTTCTTCCAACTGTTTTAATTGCTCTTTTACTGCTCTGTAGTTGGTCTGTAACATCTGCAGCCTTTCTTTGCGTTTTTCATGGGCATCTCTTAGCTCATCATTTTCTTGGATCTACAGAACACAAAGAAGTAAACACAAAAGTCTGGTTAAAGATATTAATATTACGTTTCAAATAAAAACAGTATAACCAAGTTGTAATTTAAAACAAATTATTAAATAACTATAAATGCACTTTTATTTAACTAACTTAAGTAGAAGAATGAGAATTGTTCTCATCAGGTTAACAGAACTGGTTTGTTACTTAATACATTTGACTGGTAATTAAGTCATCCATCATGTTTTAAACAGTTATAAGAATTTGCTATTAAAATTGTTAAATCCTTTGAATTAGAACCATGACATAATTAGTTATGTTATATAAAATTTTTCTATTTTTTCTTAAGGATTTGTCAGTACAAAAGAGCTTGATTCAATATTCTTCCTTGTTGGAAACAAATGAGTCCAATTCTTTAATCTACAGATTAAAGTCTAGACTGTTGTAAACTAGAAAATTAGACAAGGGTAGTTTACCTCTACAAATGAAATCCATCAATTAGCAAGTCCTTATTAAGTGCCTACTAGTTGTCAGGCACTGTGCTAGGCTGAAGAGATACATAGACTGAAACAATCTACTCATTATACTTATACTCTAAGGAGAGAGACAAGTAGACATAAAAATACATGCAGCATAACTGTAAAGTTAATAAATACAAATATACACAAAGTAGTTAAATACAAAGTAGTTTGTGAAGAAGGCACTAACAGTTAAAGAGATCAGGAAGGCCTTAATTTAGAAGTGGCCTGAGCTGCCTTTTAAAGAGAAAAGACTGCTATGAAGTGGAAGTAAAGAAAAAATCATTGCCAGGAATGGGGGAAGGCCAGTGCAAAGGCATAGAGTTATCAAGAGTTGGAAACTCATTAGCTATGTATGATAATGCCAAGATTATGAACCAGAGAAACTGGAAAATATAATGGTATTTTTGACAGAACCAGAGAGGATTTAGAGAGGAAGACAATAAGTTCAGTTTTAGACATTGAGATTAGATGTCTTGGAAGAGGCAGAGACAAAACGGCAAAGTAATAGAACAAAGTACAGCAAGCTCCCACTCCACAATACTCCTCCAAATAGATCTAAAAACACGTACTGGACTGAAACCTGATCAGGAAATCCAAGAAAAAGTCAAAGGGAATCGTTTTTCCAGCCTTGGCTAGTGTAATGTGAAGCTAGGTCTGTGGATACTGGAGATGAGGTCTGACCAGTAGAAAACCCTGAAAAGCACATCAACATTCAAGAGCTAAAAGAGAACACAGGCAGGAAAAGGTACCAGACCAATTCCAGGGCATAGAGAACTCAGGTAGAGTGAGGGAACATGTGACAACTGGCAGGTTTGTCAGTCACTACCCATTTCCAGGTCAGGAATGACTGAAGCCTGTAGGGGAATGACCGGGCCTGAGACCTCAGACCAAAGAGGACCCTGCAGTTCTGTCACTCTGAACAAGCAGAGCTTTTCAAGAGGCTGAGAGGGGTTAAGTACAGCAACATTCTATTGAACTCCAAAGGAGGAAATCCACAGATCTCTTGCTCAAACACAAAACCAGGTCAAGAATTTGCAGAGCTCTGATCACTCAGCAGCAATTAAACTTGCCCAGTGTCAGATCACTTTATGAGCACTGAAAGCTTGCAGTTCTGCAGCTTCAGCTGTTCCTGAAGTCGTGGAATAACTCAACCCTTGATACCTCCCAAAAAACAGCAGAAGGACTAACCCAGATACTCCTGCCAGAAGTGCACAGAGCCTGGTCCCAACACAAAGAACAGTCAGGAAAAATACTGGGAAAATGGTAAACAAACAAAAATGAATATAACATTAAAAATCTATTGTGGTGATAGTGAAGCCCTCAACACAAGAAGAGAATGACTCCAAAACATCAACAAGCAAAGCTTTAAAGAAAAACACACATTGAACACAAATTTAAATAGAAATCCTGGAAATAATGAAACAAGAGCTTAAATAAGAGTTCAAAATGCTTTTATACATGAAAAAAAAGAGCACAAGTAGAAAAAATGAAAAGAAATGAGAGCTATGCAAAAGAGAATTTGAAGGGGTTATTAATAGCTTGGAGAGAAAAAAAGAGGCATAAAACTTTGATCAAGCAACAAAACACCCTAAAAACCAGAATGGAGCAAACAGAAGCTAATGACCCCATGACACAGCAAGAAATGTTAAAACATCAATTAACTGAGAAATAGAAGAAAATGTAAGCTCTCTTCCAGCAAAAACAACTCAAAACAGGATCTGAAAAACAAAACAAGGTGAGAACACTTTAAACATCACTGGATTACTTTTTGAAAGCCATGAACCAAAAAAAGACATTATAATTCAAGAAACTGTAAAAGAAAATTTTTCAGACTTCTTAGAACCAGAAGACAAATTGGAAATAGAAAGAAACTATCATTTACTTCCTAAAAGAAACCACAAGCTGAAAACTCTCAGAAACATTATAGTCAAAATCCAAAGTTTCCAGGTCAAAGAAAAAAAAAAACCTGAAAGCAACCAGAAAGGCAGAATTCAAGTACCAAGAAGTCAGAGCCAAGATCACACAAGATTTAACAACTACCTTTATAAAGAAACTGAGAGCTTAGTGAACACTACTCTATGCAGCAAAAATGTAGGGTTATAGCCAAAAATAATTTATCTGGAAAAATTGAGGGGAAAAATGTATCTTTAATGAAATACAGGACTTCCAGGTATTCCACATGAAAATACTAGATTTGAATAGAAAATGGAAGCAGACAGAGTTTAAGTGACATGCCCAACAGCACACAATTAGGAAGTATTTGAGAGTAAATCTGAACTCAGATCTCCTGACTCCTGGACTAATGCTCTATTCACTACCCACCTAGCTACCTCCAAATACTACAAAACTTGACCATATAGTTACATAATTCTCAAGCACTGTTGCCCAATGTGAACTTGTAACTAGAAAGAAATAATCATTTTTTAGTGATAATACCAATATATGATTGCTTAGTTGGACACTATCAATAGTGTTCTCTTTTTAACAGTGTCAAATTCCTGCCCTTCCCTCCCTCATGTAAACACTTGAATAAATTTGTGAAGTTTTTATTTCAAGAACATACAAAACTCTACTAAACTATCTTGGGAATACTTTTGGAAGGGGATTACATTCAATTATTTTAAATAGTTACTGAAAGTGAAGTGTATACAGTGCACTGGTCCAGGTACTATTAAACATGAGAGTTGTTATATGAAAAGAGTACAAGAATGAAATTTACCAATGCTTTTTAACTAAATGTTATACTTATTAGAGAAAGAAGAGATAAATTAGAGTCAGAGGACTTCACGTGGTACGTGATGACAGAATTCAGTAAACTATGGCTCCCTATCACCTCCAGGATCAAATAAAAATCCTGTTGGGCATTCAAGGCCCTTCACTGGCACCCAATTTACCTTTCTGGTATTCTTTTGCCTTACTTCTCTCCACTCACTGCAATTCAGTGACACTGTCTTCCTTGCTGTTCCTCACATAAGATAAGTCATCTCCTGATCCTAGGAGTTTTCATTAATTTTCGTTATTCTTTCCCTCCTCATCTCTGGATCCTGTTTCCAAGGCCTCTATCAAGTCTCAGCTAAAATCACATCTTCCATGAGAAATCTTTCCTGATTCCCCTTATTGCTGATAGTACTTTCTCTCTGTCAATTATTTGTGTATATATGTGTGTGTATATATACATACGTATATATTTATGTACATAGGTATATATATATATATATGTAAGCATATATATGCACATATATACATATTGTTTTTGTACAAAGTTCTTTTCCTGTTGTCTACCCTATTGACTGTGAAATTTTAAGAGTGGGGACTGTCTTTTGCCTTGCTTTGTATTTCCAGTGCTTAGCACAGTGTCTGGAACATAGCAGGTGCTTAAAATTCTTATTAACTGGCATCTTACATCATACCACAATATGACCAAATACTAAAGGTTATACAATAAGACAGGAAGGAAGGAAGGAAGGAAAGAATGGAGGCAGGGAGGAAAAGAGAAAAGAGAACAATCCAAATCCAGTACCTCTTACTGTTATGGCTAAGGAGTGAAATCTTCAGCAACCAAAGGATTGTTTTTATTCAGTTGTTTCAGCCATGTTTGACTCTGCACCACTCCATTTAGGATTTTCTTGGCAAATATACTGGAGTGGTTTGCCACTTCTTTCTCTAGCTCATTTTACAGCTGAGGAAACTGAGGCAAACAAGATTAAGTGACTTTCCCAGGGTCACAAAAATAGTAAGTCTATGAGGCCAGATTTGAACTCACAAAGATGAGCTTTTGTGACTCCAAACCCTGCACTGCACCACCTAGCTGCCCCAACCAAGGAATAGAGGTTAAAAAAATTTTTTTTGACTTCACAAAACTGAAAAACTTTTGTACAGACAAAACAAAAGCAGGATAATAGGAAAGTTTCTGCTTCCAACGTTTCAGTTCTGCAACTAGGAACCATGATCATATTGACTCTGTCACGATCCTTAGATGTGCTGTGTCATTCCACCTCCCTGCTGCCACACTCACTACTCATAACTTTTTGGACCAAATACGCCCCTAACCAACAGTGTCCTAGGTGTGTTGTTTCTCCCTTTAGAATGGAAGCTCCTTGAGGTCTTTTTATTGGAATCACTACTGCTTAACACAGTAGGTACTTAATAAGCATTTTTCATAAATTCATTCATATTAAGATAAATGCCAATCAAACAACTCAGAGGTTTTACTTTATGTCCAGAAACCAGGTAAAGATGACAAAAGAGGCAGAATTGTAAACACTGAAAGGGGCTGTGAAAACACAGGAATAATAACAAATTGGTGGTAGAGCTGACCAACTATTCTTGGAAGCAATTTGGAATGACATAAGGAAAGTAACTAAAAGACACATGGTAAAGATTTACATGAACTGATGCACATAACATACACAATGACTAAGGCAACGTAAATGGAAAGAACAATAACAAACTGATCAAAACTGAAAAGCAGAGATATGAAAAGGCATCTCCAACCCTTATTTATAAAGTTCAAGAATTGTGGGTGTGGAACATTACAGATGTTGCAGAATTTTTCCATGAGTTGATTAATTTTGCTGAATGTTAGAACCTCTCTCTCCAAGCAGATATGTGCCCATTTAATAATGTTTCTAATATATTTGGCTAAAATGTTTTTTCTTCCACATAAATCTAAAGCCCTTTGGCTCCACAATGCCAAGAAATACTTTATCCACAGCAGATATTTAATAAACATTTCTTACCTCAAATTGAATTTAAACCTTCTGTAAGGAAGAGCAGTATGTAACAGTCATTACTATAGGTTACATTGAACTAGACATCACTGAGCAATTTTTAAAAATCAGGTCTGATTACATCATTTCCATGCCCAGAAATCTTTAGTGACTCTATAATTTCATATTATAAACAAAAATTCATTACTCCGTTACTTAAACTGCTCTGGTTTGGCTTCAACCTATCTTCCTTTTCCTTACTCCTTTCTCTCACTCTACACTCCAACCAAAGGAGAATATTAGTTCTTTTACCTCATCAAGCATTTCCCAACTTATGCCTCTTATTATGAACACCCTTATTATGAATGAATTAATGAAAAATTATATGTAAAGTGGTTTACAAACTTTAAAGTGGTACATAAACATTAGCTTATTTATTGTTGTTGTTGAAATACAGCTCTTCCATCAAAGACCTAGTAGCTCACATGCCAATCTTTCCATGATATCTCTCCTCCTATCCTCAATTAATCTTGTCTCTCTAACATTTTCTTAAAGCATTTTTTATCATTCCATTGACCTCTCACAATTTACCAACACAGCAACTATGTCTATTGTGTATATGATATTTGCCTCTCATCATACCAACCTCTGTCAGGGAAAGATTTGAAAAGAAAAAAAAATTCTACAAAGATCTTGAAGAAAGTATTTCAAGCACAGTCGGGATCACACAAGACCTGATAGCTTCTACTAAAAACCAGTAGAGATCTTGAAAGAAATTATTCTAAAAAAAAAAATAAGAAAATAGGCTTAAAACCAAGAATAACATTCTGTAGAGCTGAATATAATCCTAAAGGGGAAAAATGGAACCCGTTCAGTGGAATAGTAGACTTTGAATCATTTCTCATAAAAAGACCAAACCTGAGAAGGACAAACACAAATTAAGAGAAACAGAGAAGTAAATTTATTTGAACAATTGGAAGATGCTGTGTGATGATGTGGTACTAACATTTAATAAGGTAATAAGCATGACAGTTTTGAAAGTAGAATATGGAATCTACTATATACTTTTATAAAAAGAAAAGGTATAAAAGGGAAATTTATGGTTTTATATACTCTTCTTTTTGAGTTGCACTGTGTTTATGGAAATGTTTCTCTCTCTCTCTCTCTCTCTCTCCAGTTCAGAATAAAAAAATTAACAAAAAAAGATTTTATGGAGGTAAGAAAACAGACATATGGCTCTATCTATAATCTGTCATCTTTATTATCTTTTTCCTTTAGTAATACTATATCACTGAGATACAAATACCACTCTCTACCTACAACTGACCATCTTCTTCAACCTGCTCTCCCACCTCCCACCAATGTCCCACTCCAGATTTACTCATTCCTTCCTTCTGCACTCTGGAATGCCTGGGGCATAGCTAACAAACTTGCTTTCACCTAAAACCCTTTCCTTTCTCACTGCTATTCTCTGGCACTCACTAAGAACTGGCTCCCTCTTGATAATACTACATCTCTGGCTACTCTATCCAGTACTGGTTGCATTTTCAGTTATACTTGCAACTTAGCAGTCTCTGTGGAGTTGTTCCCCATTAAAACTCCTTGATTCTGCTTCTACTACTATCACTCAATGACTTCTCTTTTGAAGTTCATTCAATCCAAGTTTTTGTTGTTATTGTCCAGTCACTTCCAGTTGTGTGAAACCTGTGACACCATTTGGGGTTTTCTTAGCAAAAATACTGGAGGGGTTTGCCATTTCCTTCTCCAGCTCATTTTACAGATGAGGAAACTGTAGCAAACAGAGTTGAGTGCCTTGCCCAGTGTCACATAGCTAATAAGGGTCTGACTTCAGATCTTAACTCAGTAAGATGAGTCTTCCTGTGACTCCAGGCTCGGCACTCTATCCACCGTGCCATCTAGTTGCCCCCAGTCCAAACTTATCACCCAATTAAGATTCTAGTGGCTGTTATCTATGAGAAGTAAATCTTATTACTTTCTCATTGAGTTCTGTGCCTGGCTTATAGTCTTACTCTCTACCCCAACTCCTGTCCTCATGATAGGAGGGCTTTACTTTGCAGTTCCTCAGTCTATTCAATTCCCATGACCTATTCCTCCATTCCATCTCAGCTACACACAGAGATGGTCATACCTTCAATCATGCCATCAGCCACAAATGTTCACATGCCATAATGGCACTGGCGGCAAGTCCATCTATGGGGAGAAATTTGCTGATGAGAACTTCATCCTGAAGCATACTGGTCCCGGCATCTTGTCCATGGCAAATGCTGGACCCAACACAAATGGCTACCACTTTTTCATCTGTACTGCTAAGACTGATTGGTTGGATGGCAAGCATGTGGTCTTTGGCCAAGTGAAAGAAGGCATGAACATTGTGGAAGCCATGGAACGTCTTGGTTCTTGGGATGGCAAGACCAGCAAGATCACCATCACTGACTGTGGACGACTCTCATAAGTTTTTTTTGTTTTGTTTTTTGTCTTAACCATCAAACCATTCCTCTGTAGCTGGAGAGAGCACCCCCAAACCCCTCTGCTCTTATACTCTGTAACTCTTATGCTCTCACTTGCTACAATTTTCTGGATTTCATTTCTTTTTTCCTTCCATAGGTCTGGATAGACAACAGAGTTAAGTTTATGATAATGAAATAAAAACTAAACTACCAAAAAAAAACCTTTCATGTTCATGATCTCCCAAATTGCTACCAGAACATCTCTTATTATTCCCTTTTCCCTCTGCCTTATGATTCTTAACCCTGGTCTTCACCTTCACCCCTTCCTTATCTTAACCACTTGTTGAATCAGTTCAGCTCTACACCATTCATGAAACATGAAGCGTTTCTCCTCTTATCCTACTGCCCTGCCAATTCCAAACCTTCAATTACTCCCAACATCTGCTGCCTTCACTTCTACATATATGCTGCTGAATGGAGCTGGAGAAAATAACTACTCTGCTGACTGAGTACACTACAGATTTATGTTACATAATCTCAACTGTGTCCTCACTGCAGCCAGGCAATGCCTTTATATGTCCCTAAACAAATGGCTGACTCACTACAGAAGCACTTCCAAACTCTTTGATCTGTCTTCAAGCCTCCCATGGCACCCTTCTCCTCAATTTGTCAGCTAAAGGAGGCACTTCACATTCAATTGAAAAAACTGAGGCCAATTGCAAAAAGTTCCTTCTTTCCCCTCCTCTTCATGTCATACCATTCAGATGTCTTCCCCCACTATTTCAACCTTCTCCCCTGACTCATGAAGAAATGATCTTTCTCCTTGCCAATGCAAAACCCTCAAAATGCACCTTTGATCCCATTCCACTCTGTCTTCAAGTAGAGTGCCACATCAACTCCACTCTCTCATTAATCTTCAATCTCTGTCTACTGACTGCTTTCCTGGTCCCTACAAGTAAGACCACACTTCTGTACCCTTTGAAAAACCTTCACTTAATCCAACCATGCCTGCTAGCTATCATTCTATGTCTCTCCTCCCTTTTATGGCCAAACTCCTTTAAAAAGCTGCCCACAATTGATGCCCCACTTTCTGTCTTCTCACTTTCCCTATAATCCTTTTGCAGTGTATCTTCAGCCCTCATCATTTAACTGAAATTGCTCTCTCTAAAATTACCAAATCAAATAGCCTTTTCCCAATTCTAATAATTTCTAACTTCTCTGCAACCTTTGACACAGTCATTCATTCACCCTTTTCCTCTTAGGTTTCTTGACACCATTCTCTCCTGGTTTTCCTCCTACATGTCTTATCATTCTCAGTCTCTTTTACCTTCTTTTTAGGTCATATCCACTTTTAGGTCATATCAGCATGGGTGTTCCCCAAGACTCTCTCCTGGTCTCTCTTTTCTTTTCCCTCACAATTATCTTACTTGGTGTTCTTAATCAGCTTTCATGGATTCAATTATCATCTTTATGCAGATGATTCCCATCTATCCAGCCCTCTCCTGACTCCTAGCCTCACATCATTATCTACCTATTAAACATTTTGATTTGTATGTCCTACACACATCTGAAACTGAACAGGTCCAAAACAGAACTCATCATCTTGTCTCTCAAAACCTCTCTTTTTCCATACTCACCTATTATATTCAAGGGTACCACTATCACTTCCAGTCACCTAGGTTCATAACTTCTGTGTCATCCTCAATTTCTTACTTGAACTCAACTCACAAATACCATCTGTTGTCAAGTCTTATCATGTCTATAAAAATAACTGAAGATTTTTTAAACATAAGAACAACTTATACCATAATATCAACATTATAAAAATGAATCATTTTAAGGACTTCGTGAACAATGAAAAATGAAATGAACAGAACCAAGAGGACAATTACAATTCATACAAAGATAACATTGTACAAACGACTTTGAAAGCTGTAAGAGCTATGATCAATAAAAAGACCATTAATGATTCCAGAGGACTAATGATGAAACATGCTATCCATTACAGAGAGGCAATGGATTTAGGGATGTGGAATGACATATACATAAATATCTCTCTATCCATCTATCTATCGATATTTGTGTACAGCCATTGAAAGATTTTGTATTGCTTGACCATGTGTATTTGCCACAAGAAACCTTATTTTTCTTTTCTTTTTCCCCCACGGGATTGAAGAGATAAGAGACAGAGAAACTAGATTTCTGTTAATTTTTAAAAATAGAGAAAGGGGTGGGTATGCTACAGACATGAAATGTGGAGGTCATCGTATATTAGTTTCACTTAACTGCTTTACCTTGTTACAGGAGACGTCTCATGAAGTGGGAGTAATCTGCAAATGTTTGTAATGTTTAAAAAACACATTAATAAAACTCAAAGTGTAAAAATTGGAAGGAAAAAGACATCAGGATGATGACAATGATGATAATGACGACAACAACAAAGAGCCCTATATCCAGACCATAGGGGGATCATATGAAGTTACACTGGAGGTTTTGCCTGCAGAAGAGAAGACTCAGAAGGGGAATGATAACTATATTCAAGTATCAAAAAATTAGAAATATTTTATTTGCTCCTACCAGTCAGAATCAGAAGCAAAAAGGTAAAAGTTGAAAAGAAACAATTTTAAGATGAGAAAAAACTTTCTAATAATTAGAGCTATCCCAAATTAGAACGGGCTGACTCTAGAGGAAATAGGTTAACCCTTATTGGTGTTCTGCAAGCAGTCTGGATGATAACTTGTGGGTTACGTTGTTGGGATGATTCTTTTTAATGCTATGGAGGTGAGGGGAATGGGACTAATGACCTCTGAGTTCTCTTCCAACTCTAAAATTCTGTGATTTTGTGATATCTCAGTATACTTTTGACTCCTCTAATAGCCTAATTCAATACTTCAAAAGATCTGTGATTAGGGTACTCCCAGAACAGATCACATCCTTTATATTCCACAGTAGATAATGTCATGAGTTACTATGGCCGATATATACACACAGACATACACACACATTACCATCCTCATCAGGCCAACATTGGTGATAAGCCTCTTTCACCAGTCTAGCCTACTTTGGGCCAGGCCCTGTGCTAAGTGTTGGTAATATGTTAAAAACTTTTTTGAGGAGTGTTTTTTTTTTTAAAACAAGTCCCTGAACTAGCAGAAACTTTGCTAGGTTTGAGAATGATTTGCTTCACTAGGATGGTACCTTGGCACCCAGAATAACCTCTAAGTCAGTAATCTTGGAAAGGACTGTGGATGCTATCTTGCTTATCAAAATTTTTTCCTAAACTCCTTAATTTTACAGACAAAGTAACTGCAACCCAGGGAGGTTAAATGTCTTTCCTAAAGTTATAATACAGAACTTAAACTTAGTTTCTATACCTCCAAATTCAGTGCTCTTCCTATTACCTTCCTTTATTCTATACTGTCATCCTTCATACAAATCATGTGGGGAAAACATGACTGGAACATGGGCTTCAAAGAAAAGAGAGAGGTGAAGAGAAGAGAGCTGACTGAAGTCCTACTTGAGTTCCTATTCAACCTTCAGTCCAAAATAAATAGTTTGAGCTCAGATTTCTGGAAGGGCTATGTGGGTGTGAATCACTTCCATGGTTTAAGGGCAAAAGCAGGGATTTACAAATTCCCAGAAGGAAAAATTATTGCTTTATTAAATTGCTCAAAGTCTCAAGATGTTGTATAAGCAAACCAAAATAAGAGAAATACTTTGAAAATTCTGTTTGGCAAGAAACCTACACGCATCATGCATTGTCCACAAATAAACTAGAGCTATACATTTAAAATATGATAGGAATACCCCCCCTAAGTCATAATGTTTTTGTAGAATGTTTAGCTTCATTCTGAATTAATACAAATTACTATTTAAGTAGTATCACATACAAGCTGTTTTTTGACAGAGTAATACTTAATTATTGATTGATATTATAATATGTAGGCATGTTTTAGTTTCTGAAATTATATCAATGAAGTCCAAGTCAAATATTTTTACCTCAACAGAATATTAAGTTCTGAATAGAATGAATTCAAATCTTCTGTAGTACCAAACACCTCCTACATAATTTAATAAAAAATTAAAGTTCAAACATTCAATAGGACCCTAAGTTCTGGCCTATAGGGATAAATGAAGAAAGAAAGGACACCCACGTGGGTGATTGCCCCATTTCTGACCTAGTCTGGTTCACACTTCCTTAAGCTGGCTGGTAGCTCCCAATTCCTGGGGGCTCAATATATTGGTGATATAAGACTTAGTAAAAGATTCAATTGGCTTTAGCACTACTGAAGCTCAAAACTACCAAACAAGTTAGCCTCAGTCTCCTCAGCAACAGATTTATTGCCTAATTCTAACAAAACAAAAATACATTGATTTAAATATAACACATTTTGACATATATGAAGAGTTTGTAATGGCAAAAAATGGAAATTATACTTGCTTGAATTTCTGATTAAATAATTATCTCTACAGCTTAATTGGAAGGAAACCAAACAATGAGGTGGCAGCCTGATGTAATAGAAAAAGCACTGAATTTAGTCAGAGAACCTGGACCCTATACTTATACTGAGTAAGCCTAGGAAATTGATGACAACAGTTTCTTTATCTGTAAAATGAGGTTGGACTAGATGACATGGAAGATCTTTCTGACCTCCAAATCTATTTTCCTAATGCTCTGTAAATGTGGTCAATAAATTTTCATTTTTACATGTTTTCAATATAAATTGTTTTTAACTTTCTACAAGTCTTGTTCCAACACTTCCTTGCGAGGTGGTATTGACCCTGGCTCCTCAAAGCCCATGCCAGTGGAGTACAAATTCTAGCAGTTTCTACCAAGCTACAAAAGACTTGAGTATGGCATGGGGATTGTATGATTTGAGTACCAGCTTAATTAGGGGAGGCATGTCACCAAGTTGTCTGAGAGGTACTGAATTTTTCCACTATACAGCAATTCTTAAGGCCTATACATTAAATCAGAGAGGGTTTATAAACTGTACCAATAATGGGAAAAGAAATATATAAATATAGATACACACATATATGTTTTCATATATATGTGTGTGTATGTATATATGTATGTATGTGTGTGTGTATTCTCCCTCTATAGGTAATTTACATGTATGTGTCTGCATACACACACAAAAGTATACATATATAAACAGATGTTTATATATAAACATATGTGTGTATGTGTGTGTATAAAACAATATGCCTATAACCAGGAAATTAGAAACAAAAATATTTCCCACTAAAACCTTCTCACATAATGGAAAAAATGGACAATCTACATTCATTTTTACCAGCATCTAGCATTTTCTTTACTGTATGATCCTTAGAACTCTTAAAAATGAAACCAAGTACTGACATTTTTCTCCCAGTAATTCAAATACATAATAAGATACAAATGCAGTATTTTACAAAGTGTATATTTGTTTTGTTATATCTTTATCTCTGCAAGGTTAACACTAAAGAGATTTTTTTTAACATTCACCTTTAGCTGCAGTGTCTTCTCTAAGTTTTCAATCTTCCTTTCAGCAGCTTTAAGCTTCTTGAGGTCCTCTGAGTCTTTAAAACACCTCTTTGGGGACAGAGACCTTGAACGTTTCACAGGTGGTTCCTCGAGAATAAAACAAGGACATGGTTGAAGTAGTTGGAACACTGGATTATGAAAGACATGCAAAATTAAAGAACAAGTAATTTTGAATACTAATAATGGATTATAAAAAAATCCTGCATGGAATACCAGAGAAATAACAAGCAGAATTACCACAGTGCTACCGCTAAAGGTTTCTCTGTGACTCGTTAATGAGAATATTCATTTACATTTACATTGTTTCTTTCAGAATAATGATGTCCCATTAGGGAAGACTAAAGGGTTATAGACTCAGAAATGCAAGAAACCTCATTACAAAGGAGGGGATGGAGGCTGGTCTAATTGCTCTATAAGGGTCCAAGGTTACACTTGATAGGACAACCAGAAACAAGAGGGAAAGGATTTTTTTTCCCTTTGAAATAGTTTAACACACTGTGAAGTTGAAGGAACAATATGCTTGAGGAATATAAATACAACAGACAGTAGATCTTATACCATAATGACCATATGGTCATTAACTATAATGTGGCTAACTAGAGACAAGAATATGTGTTTATATTATGTACAGCTTCATATAGCAATCTGGAGAAGGAATATATGAAGCACCACTATTAAGCTGGGCAGCATCTTGTTCATACTTCATGTCCTCATGAAAAAAAGAAATAAAGTTCCATTCAGAATATTCCCTCTTATTTTCTAAATTTTATGAGAAACAATGAACTGTCCAGAGGTATATTTTTCAACTTCAGTAACATACAACAAACTAAAATTAGGACCTATAAATGTTAATTCAGAGTTTTATACTTTTTTTTAATTTAAATGTATTTTATCACTATGGACTTGTCTATACTCAAAAAATGGCAAAAGTCAAATACTGTAGTTATGTCAAATGAACATTTTCTCGAAAAACTACAGTTTATTTTAGAATAAGCAAATAAAATGCCACCATCGATCTCTGGGTCTTATAGCTATTATCAAGATTTTTGTTGAGCTTATAAGACAAATTGGCAAGTGCTAAAAGCAGAAATTATTTGAATTAATAAATACCTTAATCTCATTGTTTTTATAGAAAAAGATATCATTATCAAAGTAATATATTTTGATTAAAATAATTAAGCAATACAAAACTTGAAGAGAAGCATTTTGAAACTCCTTATTTTGAGGAGAAAAAATGGTTTTATTAACTGATCCAGAGACAACATTTTTCAACGTAAGATTGTTACACTGATACTTTAATTAGATAAAAGTTTCTAATTATCTTTGAGGTAATGCCAACACATGCAATGATTACTTTAAAAGGAAAACAATGATAGGAACATTTTTACATGAGTAATTATACTATTCTAAATTTCTCAATTTCTTCATTAATTACAATATAGAGGTTCCTCTTTGTATCTGTGATGAGGGAAAAAGATTGAACATTATTTTACTACATGTAAATAGGGTAGGAAGGTAGAGAGAAGTTGTGATTTGATTTGTTTGGCAATTCCCTGGGAGGAAATGCCTTCTACAATACAGATCAGCAACTGTTCAACAACCTATAATATTACGTTTCCTTGGACACTGAGTAGTTAAATGACTTGCCCAGTATCTCACAACCAGTTACGTGCCAATGGCTAGGCTTGAAGTCAAGACTTTCTCACTCTAGGGCCAGCTCTATATTCACACACTATACTACCTTTCATTTGTAAAATATAATATCTAAATGAAAGATTAGTTATTTTGAAACTTCTTGTTTTTAAAATACAGACGACTGTCTTCTTATCTTGAGATCAAAAGTCTTTAACAGTTGAAATGAATGGGTCAAACTTGACCAGCTTTACACCTACTACTGATTTTTAATATCAACAAAATGTATGTCCACTTTCAGGGAAAAATAAGCATATGGGTCATCAATAAATTATATAGAACCTGACAAATATTAATTTTAATAATAATAATAATTTAATAATAAATGATCCTTTAAGTAATTTATGATGTTTTAACAAAGTAAAACTTTCTACTTTAAAATGACTGATTATTTTAGAGAGTCTTTAGAAGATAATTCCTTTAAATAAGCTTTTAAAATAAGAAGTAGTAAATGAAAATTTGTTTTGTGGAGTTTTTTTGACCTTCCCCCAAGCAAAACTGTTTGACTGAAATCATCATGACATATACACTATAGTAAAACTACTCTACCTCATGTATTCTTCCAGCTCCTGAGATGATGCTTCCTATGTGAATACTGGTAGAGGAATTCTTCTCTGATAGTTTAAAATTTGCTATTTTCAACTTCTCCTGTAAAAAGTCAATTTCAGACTTTTGTGACACCATTAAAGTTTCTAGACTAGATAAGGATGACTGTTGAAAATCCTATAAAAATAATAGATACCAAATTATTTTAAAATAATTCAAGCATTCAAATCAGTGGAAAGTTTAAAGGCTCTACTTACTAACAATCCATTTTCCCCATTAAGTGCAAGGATTAAACAAAACTCAAATATTTCAAAAGCAACATTTTCTCAAATAACCTAAGGTCTGAGTAAATAGTTTTTATAAATAATATCATCAAAGAGATTTGCAAACACATAAGGAGGAAAAATCAAGTGGAAAATACGTTCACATTATCCATACAAGTAGGAATCATTTACAAATGATTTCCATTTCAAATTCATGATTTAAAATTTAAGAATTTTCTACAAAATGTCAGTCTATTATCTGATTCTTATGAGTGACAAGTATAAGAATATAAATCCAGAAAAATAAACCAATAGCTTGTTACTCTATAATATATTATAAAATTATTTTTAGTGAAATACTCTGCTCAATGTGTTATTTTAACATTTATTTTTCTGTTAGATAAAATACTTATATGCTTCAAATTTTAACAACATAAATCTTTGAAAAAATTTTTACAGGAAACCTATTGATGCTTAGGGCATTCTCAACCAGACATATCTGAGATCATTAAAACGCATGAACATATACTATTTCAATATTTTCCACTGACATTTACATCTCACAACATATTTACTGAGTGATCACAGAAAACAAAAAAGATTAGTAGAATTAGTAGAACAAAAATTTTATTCCTTACAAGAAAAAAAAAAGCCTCATCCCTTGATTCTCTTACTATCATTAGGGATCCAATATTCATAAATTTGCATTTAATTAAAGGTTTGGCGCATCCCATAATTCTCAATTTATGTTTCTAAGAATCCTGATATAAAATGTTTAATTTCTTTTGTGTCACTATTGAAAAATATCATTTATTTCTTACTTTGTTGACAAAATACTCTAAATTCTATGAGATCATCTCTTATGAGACCATTTTTGATTGACATTGTTGGAGTCTAAATCTCTCAAGGACATGAGCATACCTGTTTCCCATGATCTTATAATTTAATAGCCATTTTTCTCTCAATATTATTTATTTATACAAGAAGCACTGTTTTATAGTGGAAAGAGAGCTGGACTCAGAACCAAGAAGATCTACCTTTGATATATATATATATATAGTGGCTGTGTGATCCTAGGTAAGTCAACCTATCTGTTCTCTAGGCACTCTCTAACACAAAGTTGCCAAAAAAAAAAAAGTAACAATTTTCATTGATAATGAAAGTTTCCTCATATAGGATTCCATGTACCAAAGAAATCACAAGTCTAGTCACTATCCCTACTATTTATTTATACCTTGTTATGAAATGTTCACCACAGTTATTACTTTATTCCTAATTTGCTTTGTATATCATATTATAAAGTCTTTGACATTCAAAGCCTTTTGACACTTTTCTAAATTATTTTCTCCCTTCTACTCAACTCATGCAAACCTCTATATTCCTTATTCTTGGATTTTTGAGTACCACATACTGTGTTTGCAAATATTTCTTTATTTGCTGGTTTGCCAAGCCAAACAAATCTTATTTCTAAAAACATTTCTTCTATGTTGACCTTACTTGACATTTAACATCTTTCAAACAGATCATGATCTGCAGAGTGTAATTATCCTCATTATGTTAGCAAATAAACTTGAAATGACTTTTCCTGAGTCACACAAAAACTTGCACTAAAACTGGAAAAATAAAATTTTTCACAATATATACATATTGGATATAGTGATTCTCTACATTCTAAGATATAATTTTCATTCAAATAAAAAGCTTTTAATTTCTGCACTAAAGCCTCCTCTGAGATTTCGTCATGGCAGATAAGTGACCCTAGGTTATACCACTGGGATATAGGCACTGGCAAAGTCTACAAATCTGTAAAGGTTTTAAGTACTAGCTGGGAATGGATTGTAGACCTGAAAGACTCATCAATAGAGTGGACACTGAAAATGATTTTTTTAGCAGAGTAATTCACAAAGAAAGTCTACTAAGACATGGAGGGTTTCCCAAACTATATTAGTAGAGAAAATATTTATATGATAAAAGCATGAGTTCTTAAAATATTAAAAAGTAAATAATAAAGCATATGTAGTTAAGACAGCCCAAAAGTTACACTGGTGTCCTCCCATGTTAAAAAAAAAAAAAAAAAACAACCAAGCGTTCTAACATGGGGTCCTGGAACATCTTTAAAAAATATTTTGATAACTATATTTCAGTGTAATTGGTTTTCTTTATATTTCCATGTATTTTATTTTGTTCATTTTAAAACTTTATTCTGAGAAGGGGTCAGGATGAAAAAGGAGTCCATGACACAAAAAAAGGTTAAGAATCCCTGACCTAGAAGAAGAACCTAGCCTACTGGTAAATCCCTCAGTAGGAAATTTATAGCACAATATGGAAAAGAATTGCATAAGTGGATTATGGTTCACAATGCAAGTACCCACCTTCATGAGATCAAAAATCCACTGAAGCAATGCCACAAATGTGAAGACATGAGAATAATGAAAATGAAAACAGTGATTAAGAAGTTTGGGTTGTTGTTTGTTGTTGCTGTTGTTTTAATGTAACTGTGGGCTCTGTCAAATGAAAAAACTGAGGATTGTGGATTTAGGCAGCATCTTATGCTAAAGACCTCATTAATGAAATCTCAAAATTGAAAAACAAGATGATTAAACAAGCTTAAATGTCCATATATAATGATCACAACAAATTCAGAACAAAAATTTTGAATGGATTGTTGCATTTCTCCCTTAAGAGCCAAAAGCCTACTTTATCTGGCATAGAGGTATAAGAAACAAAGAAAGCCAAAGACTTTACCACTACACAGTACTTTTTATTAATATAAAGAAAAAATAAATTACACCTTTATATTTTTAATTTTATCAAAAAGAGGGTAGGCAAAGAAGATGTGATGGATAACATATAAAAATTAAATAGAGTCCATTAAAATAGACTGGACAAGAATAACCACTGACATAGCAGTCATTTCACAATTAGCTGTATATTTACAAGTCACATAATTAACTAGTCAGGACAAAGGTCCAAATAAACATTTAACTAAAAGAATGAATGAAAATGAGGAAGTTACAGAGTGTGATTACAGCAGCTCCACTTCAAGCCACTGAAACAAGCTATCAACTGAAAATGTAGAGAAGACATTTCTATTATAAATTCTGGGAGAAACTTAACCAATTATGAAAGTTGTCACAATAAAGAGGAGATGCAAAGATTCCACAAATTACATCTTAGCCACTAAATGCTTAATGTCCTTGCCAAACAGACAGAAATGAAATCCAACACTGGCTTAGAGTACAATATCATTTGTAAAACACTACAGAAGAGAGTAGTTAAAAGATTAAAAGTAATACTGTACCATAAAACAACAAAAAGTAGTTGATAAAAAATAACAATTCTGTGGAGATCTCTGCATGAGACCCAGGTAAGACAGATTATACCAAAACAATTTAGATGAATTATAAGGAGAACAACAAATAGATGCAAAATGGCATTGTTCTACTAGAATTTTTTTACAGAACTCTAGATCCCATTGACAACAATAATAGAATCCCCCCCCCCCATTTATTTTTAATGATCATGAAGAAGTAAAAACTACTTATAAAAAGTGACTGGGAGAACTGCTGATTATGTCTAAGTATACACAAAAGATTAGAGATAATACCAATTTAAAATTAGTCAAAATTATCTCATAGAGGGGTAGACTGAAGTCTTTCTTTATCCCTTTTAATGTTAGGTCCTTCCCTCTGAAATTATCTCCAAGTTTTCCTACATGTATATATCTTATTTATACATAACTATTTGTATATTTCCTTGCCCTTCAACCATGAGATCTTTAAGAAAAAGGCCTGGTTTTGCCTTTCTTTTTATCTCTAGTGCTTAGCTTCATTTCTGGCATGTAGCAGGGAATGCTTGGCCACCTAGGTGGTATAGTGGACAGAGTGCTGGACCTGGAGTCAGGAAGACTTCCTGAGTTCAAATTTGGCCTCAGACACTTACTGGCTGTATGACCCTGGGCAAGTCACTTAATCCTATCTGCCTCAGTTTTCTCATCTGCAAAATGAACTGAAGAAGGAAATAGCAAACTACACCAGTATCTTTGCCAACAAAACCCCAAAAGGGGTCACAAAGTATCAGACACAACAAAAACGACAAGAACAACAATAAATGCTTGCTTCCTTAGCTTGACTTGAGAATAGAAAAGACCACAAATGGGTATTTTCCCAAACAAAAAAAAAAGGGAAAAGAAAAAAATTAGAAACTACTAACCAATATTCCTGTTATCTCAAGTTCATGCAACTTACATATTAATTATCTAAGTAAACATTGAGGACAACTTTGATATAAACAAGAGAAGGAATGGGGCAGATTTTCTTAGGAAATTTTCTAGGAACCTTCAGAGAACCAAAGCATTTTGAGCAAGAAGGAAACCTAGAGATCATCTGTTCCAATTGCCTAATTTTGAAACCTGGAGAACTTGATACTTGTCCAAATTAACACAAATTATTAATATGTGAAAAATACAAATGCAGCTCCTCAGAATTCAGATCACCACACTTGAAGATGTTTTTCACCTGTACAAAAGGTCTCAATGAAAGAAAGATTTACAGTCAATGGCAAAGTTTCTGAATCCTTCTATTCACAAATGACATTGTAACATGCTATCAAGTTCAGTACATCTTCCAGGCAAATCCATAATAATGCCCCTTGAGTTAACCAAGTGAGGAAAGTTCAGGATAACATCAAGGTACTAAACCCGCGAGACTGGAAGAATGGTGGTATTTCCACAGACATTCAGAAGAGGAGTTGGTTTTCTGGAGGAATCAAAAAGCATTCTGTCAGAAATATACTGTGTTTGAGGGGCATACAATTTAAAATGTCAGCAGTTTAAAACAGGCAGCTATTGATGCAGGATTGGATCACAGGAGAAAGACTTGAGATGGATTATAGATCTGACAGTCATCTGCCCCATCAGATCTGATGAAGTCACTAAGAGAAATAGTATACAGAGAGAAAATAGAAAAAAGGTCCAAATCAGAGCCTTGGATTAGATCAGAAAACCAACAGAAAATAATGTCACAAAAACCCAGAGAGAAAAAAGTTATAAAGATCAATAAGATTAAATCAAATACAGTCATTACTCTCAAGGCAGGAATACACAAAACTATAATGTAAGAAAGAATATGAAAATTGCAAAAGATAACTCTTTTAAGAAATTTAAATAGGAAGGTACTGATTTCTTTTGTTGGATTATGCCTGTTTGTTGTAAGGGAATGCTTTTATTTCAGGGAGGAGGTAGAATTAGTGGATAGTTAGAGTAATACAGTGAAACAAGGGCATATAGGAAACATTAAAAAAGTACATATAAGAGAGAAGAAATAAGTTCATTAGAGGACACAGACACACTGAACAATTTTGATATTACCATGTTAAATGTAATATGCATAAAAATAAATTGTACATAAATTCAATTTAATATACCATCTCTTTTCTATTGTCCTTTGCATATTGAAATGCTCATGTTGTTGTTTGTTAAGGTCATACTAAAATTTTTTAAATGTCTAAAGAAATTTAAGTGGGGGGAGATAATTTTCAGGTGAGGAGAGAAGGAACCCAGGAATCAGGGAAAGAATTATGGAGTAGGTGATAATCTGAGTGGATCCTTGAGGAAAAAGAGAAATTTCCAAAGGTGGAGATGGAGTTCGTCAGCCTAGAACAGACAGACGTGGGGAACATTAAAATTAAAATTAAAACAAAGACATCAAGGCAGCAGAGGGTAGGACAAATATTGCAAATGGAAACTGACATAGGCTCAGAATTAACCAGCAGAAGATTAGGATAATTTTGGAAATAGTGTAATATTTTGAAAGATTCCATACAAGTTGCAACTATAAAATCACCTTCCTTAAAATAATTTTTCTTAGTTAATGTTACATGGCACTAAATCATAGTGACATCAGAAAAATTAGAATTATATGCAGTCTGAAGCACAACAAAAAGCTAGAAACTTGTGGGTTTTAAGTAGCCAAGAGCACATGAACAATGATGCTGAGGCAGCATGTGGTATAAAAGCTATTATAAGGGACATGCATGACCTGAAAAGAAATATTAGTTAAAATATATAGTAAAAATGAGAATGAGATAAATGAGAATGATTCAAATGGTATGTTAGTATCTCTGGGACACTAACAGAAAAAAAGGTAGGCTTTCAGTCATTTAGTAGGATACCATCCCTAAACCAACTTGGAAGATATATGAGAATATACAGTCAAGAATTAAACAGGATGAAAAGGAATGAATGAATTGTAATCTGGGTAAGTGAAATAAAATAAAAATAAAATTACTGCTCCTTCCAATTACTCAGGTAACCAAAGTCTTATCTCTGTCTTCAGACCAAAGTTACAGAAAATGAGAATATCATGTTAATCCATAAACAGAAAGATGATCTGAGAGTGAATCTGATAAAGAAAATGTACAAAGTTTCATTTTATCAAAGGCCCAAGACATGAAATAAGCATATTTGTCACCATCTATATGGAAAAGTTTTTAGTTTTTTATTATGCTCCAAGATTCATTGTCTGATTCCAGCTTTTGAGTACCTATTGAGGAAAACCAGGCACGGAACAGGATTGTCTAGTCACTTGGTTCAGTGTCAGAGGACCTAGGATCAAAGGCCACCCATGGAACTACCCATGGAACCATGAATGAGTCACTTGGCTCACTCAATCTCCTTGGATTCATTTTCTTATCTCTAAAGAGAAGGGGTTTGACTAGATGGTCTCTGAGGTCCCTTTCAGTTCTATATCTATGATCTTAAAATAGAGAAACCTGTAGTGTTTTTACTATTAATTTAATAGGAACTAATTTAATTAATAAATCATTAATTTACAATTAAAATCAAATATTTTTTTGAAAAAAAATAATTATGACACAGTCACCTACAATATAAATATGTACTTATATGATAATATGCTTTGGCAACATTAAGTATTATCTAGTTACATAATAACTGAAAAGATTAATACATACGATCAATTTCTTACGTTACATGGCTCTTTTTATGTTGAGTTTCCTTTTCTGTTAAATGAGTTGATTGGTTTAGATAATCTTCAACTCCTTTGTAGCTATAAAATCTTACGATTCAAGTTTATAGCTATTAATTTTTTTAAATGTTTTAGAGATACATTTTATTTTTATATCAAAGAAAAACAAAGCTTACTGCCCCATTGAATAAACTCTCCTTTATGACAAAAAGTAACTATTTACCAAAAACATCCCATACGATGATGGTTATCTAACAATGTGTAACATAACATTCTGACCTACTTAATAGCCCCCTACTTCATTAACATAAGAAAGTGATTTGATTCATTATCTGTTCTCCACGATCTTCTTTGGATTTTTCATTTTTTTCATTTACTCAGAAATTAACTTCCTTAAAGTGATTTAATTACACTGTTGAAGTAATGGCATAATGAGTTCACTTTAGAGCCAGAAAGACCTGCCCTGGATTCAGAATATCCTGCATCTGATATATCCTGATTGTGTGACCATGGGTAAGTTATTTAACCTCTCAATGCTCCAGGCAAATCTCCAATACTGTAAATTATAAAGAACTGCTAAACTGTCCTGGCAGGATTTTCCTCATCAAGATTTCTCTATATCAATGAAATCACAAGTTCGGTTACTTCCTTTGGCTCTATTTTTCTTGTGACTCTACATATTTCACCGTTCATCATTTTATACAGATCTTTCCACATTTCTCTGAATTCCTTATAATCAGTATTTTTCAGTAAACAATATTTCATTATTTTCATGTCATAATTTTTATATACATCCACTTTATTTCTACTTTTTTTGCTACCACAAAGAATGTTGCTATGAATATTTTGGCATATATTAGACCTTTGTTCTGTATTTAATTTTCCTGGGACATAAACCCAAAAGTGGGAGCACCCTGTCAAACTTTAATCACTTTTCTTGCATCATTTTAAATTGGTATTCAGAATGTGGATACACCAGTAGTGTAATGTTAGTACACCTGTCTTCCCACAGCCCCTCTAACATGAACTATTGCTGGTTTTTAGTCACTTTTGTTAACTTGCAGTGCAAAATAAAACCGCCAACGTTGTTTTAATTGTAATTTTTTTTCATTTAAGCGATCTGGAACATATTTTCATGTCATTATTTATAGTTCGTAATTTTACTTTTGAAAACTATTCCTATCCTTCAACCAATTACAGATTGGTCAACTAAACTGACAATTCTAAATTTTAAAACTACCTAATGGATATGAATAAAACATAACTTAAAATAATTTTTAGTATAGACATATTTTTCTGGTAAGCACTAGATAATATTTTTCTGTAAATTTTTAGGAAGATTTTTTAATTTTTCTTTTTTAATTGGATAATTAAATTTAGGTTAGGTTAAATACCTACATCACAGAAGGCTTCTAAATCCTATGACATCTCAGTGCCAAATAAGAATCAAAGTTAAAGGCTAGAAAGAATGAAAGAGTACAATTACAATTATTAAAAAGGGTCAGTATTTCGTGTTTCAAAAATTCAGTTCAATCCAATTGAATATACAGATAGTCCTTGATATCAAATGAAGCTCAACAATAATAAATTCTACAAAAAAGAAAAATACATTATTTTTAATCAAAACCAAAAATGGTATGTGATAAAATAGGTAAGTACTTTCACCACAAATCTTCATTAATGAAGCATATTCACTTAGACTAGGTTTAAGTAAGTTGTTTAGTAATAATTATAGTACAAAATTCAGATTATTATATCAATTAACATTAAGTTGGCATAGGGATAAAATCAAACTAAGTTAAGTTGCAATTTGTTTCAAAATTATATTTGTACTAATATATGTACACTTTTCACTTATTTGAACTCACAAAGCTTTTAGCTTGCAAAATTACATTTAGCAGTAAAAAAGTTTTTCTTCAAAATATTAAATGTAATTTATATACATAAAGATGAAATTTTACTATGAATAGTGAATGTGTCCCAGTGATTTCTTTAGAACAAAATGGATCAGTACAAATTATTCAGTAAAATGATGTCTATCTTATTGACACCAGTAGGAAGAAAAAATCTCTATATGGTACAGTTAAACTTCAAGAAGCAATAAAATGTGAAGGTTCTGGTTAGTGAAAGCAAAAATCACATTCCACACTTTATTAACCCCTTACTTTGTATGTAATGCTTATTCTATAATTTATAATATACCAGAGCTAACAACATTGATTTATACTCCCATCAGAGAGATGACAAGGGAATTTTACTTATCACAAGAATTGACCTAAGACATGTTAAACACTTAACCCATGATATGCAAATGAAAGGTTAACAGTCTTGTAGCTGAATAAAATAAGTGAGTGTTCACTCTAAAATACACATATTTCCTTATACTAATCAGAAAACATTATCAAAAGGTAGGTTAAGTGCTTCCAAAGATGTATGCTACCTAGAGCTGCCTTGCAGTATACCAAGATTTTAACTGGAAATATTAAGAAATTAAAGTGCCTTACTAAATCCTGATTTGATTACTATAAAGTAATTTTAACATTGAGATGAAGAGACTCCAAGATTTTTCTTAGAAAAATAATCTTTGAACTTTAAATTTGATGACTTTAACTAACAGGGTTTAATTGTTTCAAGGTTTTATAAGATGCTTACAAATCATAAAATGTGTCAGAATTTATTTTGAATATTTCTGACCCAAAGAGCATAGAGTTAGAGCAGACATAGGGATTTCAGACGCCATCTAGCCCAAACCCCTCATTTTACAAATAAATTGACAGTCAGAGAGACTGAGTTAGTTCCCCTAAATTAATTTTTTTAAAAAGCTGGAATATGAACTCAATCCCTTACTACAAATTAAATCTTCTTCCCATTATACTACAATCCCTCTCTTAATGTACACCTGTATATAAAGTCACCAAGAACTATGTCAAAGATCAGTCTTTTATTTCTTTGACAATTTTCACTATAAAATTCTGTGACTTACAGGATAGCTTTGTAATCAACTGAGGGAAAAAGGCATTGTAAATTTTGTAAACACATACTTATGTCACAAGTAAGAAAACAAACCCTGTTCACTAGTGTGTAAGCTAGGGACTATGCTTGTTATGCATTATCATCTCTATACATTAGAACCTCAATCATACTGAAACAAATTCACTAAAGTGTGGTTTTCAATCTGCTAACTATGCATTCCATAATAGCCTGTAATTATTAAAAACTGACAAGAAAGCTACGCCACCTGTGTTTATGTGAAGCCAGGTAATGAAAAAAACAACAACGCTGTCATCACCTCTCAATTCCTGATTGCATTATCAAAACTGTAGCCGAGTTTGGCATCTGGGTGTGACCTTGTTAACTGCTAGGGTAATTAAATTTATCCTATTGGGAAAAGGGATGATAAATTATTAGCAAGAAGATTTTGTTCACATTTTATTAAATTGGCCTGTCAAAGGGTTGGCCAAATTATCAAGGGCCTCATTTATTGGAGGCCAGCCATATTGCCACATCTGTTACAATTATTTATAATTTCAGCAGTTGAAAACCAACTGAGTTAGGCATCCGCCATGTAAAGTAATTTACAAATTATCTGATGAGGGAGTGTTTTAGCTTCTCCCTCATTTCTAGCCAGCAGAAAGCCGCGCTGTAATTACAGAACACGATTAGGTTCTTTGGGGAACTTATCTTGCACTCATAGCCATAGTAAGATGCAGCAAGAACATATGGAGGAGCTTGTGCTTCTACTCCCTGAAGCTCGTGACCCGCCTGCCGCTGAGCCCTTGAGTTGAATTTGAATGAGAGTGCCATGGCTAATGTTCTACACATGCACCATTTATGCCACAAAACAAATCGGATCACTGTTAATTATGAAGCAGCTATAATCAGACCTTCACATCTGTGTAATGTGAAGCGCAGTAGGCTGTATTCCAATAATGTATGACTACCTTTGGGTCGCAAATTGCGAGCCATATTGCCTCAGTAGTAGTTACTGAATTCAAAGTAACTCCTTTGATAAAAGCCCATCACAAGGATATTTTTATCCAGCTTTAAAAAAAAAAAAAGCATACAAGCCTTTCTTTATCAGCTATTGACCAGAACAGTTAAAGCATATGGCACAAGTTCATTAATGAACAGCACACAGCACTCTAATTTAATGAAACCACTTGAGCCATAAAAATCAGATTTAGTTAATTCCCTCCTTCACATTTTTCATTTTTTTGTATATAACCTAAAATCATATTCTATTTGATATCAAAAGAGATGTTATAAAATTTTTATTTAAATTTATAATTATCAAAATTATCATATAATTCAAAATCTTAAGGAAATACAAAAAATAAAGTTTCTTTGGCATATCTCAAACTTAATTTAATCTTAATTAATAAAGCATACGCTATTTGTGTTTAGAAAATGAAGTCTGGCAGTTGTATTCTAACAAAAAAAATACTCTTTATTCCATGAAAAATCTTTCAGTAGAAAAGCAACTAAACAAGCTGTACCCAGATGGCAAACCAGCTACAGTTTAATTAATCCACTAAAAGCCATTCAGTTTTCAGTAAGGGTAATGTAATTTTGAATAATTATAGAAAAAATCACTAAAACGTTCTTAAGTTTTATTATAGCGGCATGAGGAATGCCACTATAGAGCAGTTAAAGTTGACTTGCTGTTTCCATTATATATGCTAAATTTTTATATTTTAATACCTTGCCTATTTTATCTTGCTTGGAGCTTAAAATTAATTTTGAATATCAGGCACTGAATTAAAATTTTAGTTAACGTAAAATTGCATATTTTTAGTTCAAATAAGTTTAAATAATGACATTCTAAACAACTGGGTTTAAAGTTTGGTAATATATTGAGAATGGAAAGAAGTACATTATTAATTTCTTTAAAGTAAAATACTTTTTTAAATTTTAAAAATAAATTTTATTGTTTAATATAAGATAAAATATAGTATAATTTCCAAAGATAAAAGTTATTTTGTGAAGCATATTTCACTGAGGTTGATCAAGTTCTAATCCCAATAAATGTTTGTTTCACGTATAATATATAACCAAGATTTTATAAATTTTAATCCTAAAATGTGTATGTCAGCATTTTCTCTATGGCTACACATACTGATAAGTGAAAATACAACTAGTAACTTTCAGTTAACAACAACAAAAAATAACCTTACCCCTAAATCCACAATTACTAAGCTTTCAAAAAAAGAATTCATAAAAGATGTTATACTAAAATCAGCCATTTTATCCAAATAACTTTATATTTATAGATTACATTCTGCCCCTGAATATTTGAAAGTTCAAGATTCTATGAACCTGGATATTCAAGCAACAAGTAATTTCTTTTCATGCCACACACTCCCTTAAACTAAATAGGAAAATTGGTACAAAATATAAGAACAAAAGGTTAGAGACTTAAAGTATACAATGACCAAGCCTGATAAACTACATGGACTAAAATGGATAGAAAGTAGTAACTATTGAATCACACACACACACACACACACACACACACACACACACACACACAAACTCTCTTTCTCTCTCTACTTCTCTCTCTCTCTCTCTATTTCTCTCTCTCTCAAAAGCACAAAATTTTCAACCAGGATGCCACAGTCTCTTGACAGATATTACAAAATTTCCTGTCCTCAGCTCTCTTTATTTAGTATAGACATATTGCTGACATTCAGGAAGTATTCAGGTCTAGGTACCCTATGTTAGTTAGGACACTGAAAAGCTGAAGCAGGCTTAGAAAAACGAGATCAGAAGACTGACAAAAGTGCCAGGTGAGGAAATTGGATATATTTAGCTTAATGAAATAAAGATATGGATAATATGATGACTTCTTTCAAGTATGTAAAGGATGTCATTTTTTCAAATGCATTATTTCATAAGGCAAATAATTACATTTGGTCCCTGATGAGAGAATGAGGAAAAATGAGTAGAAATTACACAGAGGCCATTTGTAACCTTCCTGACAATTGTAGGTATCCAAAAGTTGAATGGGCTGACTCATAAAAGAGCATGCTTCCCATCACTAGAGATATTTACATGGAAATGTGGATGACCCCTTGTGGAGGATACTATACCCCTCTCAGGTCTTTGCAAAGAAACTGGACAAGGAGACCTGTGAGATTCTTACTAACCTTGAGTCATTGATCCTATCCTATTACTACTGCCACTATACACCAACACCAAAAGAACGAGAAAGTTAATCAGTTCATGGTGAAGAAGCCAGGCTGGCTTAGTCAGCATCAGAGATTAGACCTTCCCTGTTTCAAGCCAATTCTGACTCATTGACTAGGTAGAATCTGGCCAGAAGATGATGCTCTAGAGTCTAAGTGGAAAATTAAAGGACAGGAAAAGCTTGAATTTAAGAGAGGATCAGTAGATTACAACAGTTTCAGGCAGGAAGTCATGCCACAAATTCAAGATGAAAGTGGACTATAAAAGAACTTACTGTTTATTTTTCCACTTGGCTAAAACTTCTCTCTCTCTCTCCCTTTCTCTGTCTCTGTTTCTCTCCTTGACTTATGTGTAGTGAGTAACAATGTCAATGTGGATATGTGTCATTATTTTTGTTGGGCATACACAGAGAATATCAATAGTTCAATTAAAGCTTTAGAAGTATGTTTTTGCCATTACTCCCTCGTCTGCCATTTTACATTTACTACAATAGGTGGGCACAGAGTATCTAGAACCATTTTGTTTAGGGTTTCATGGTTTATAGTGGCATGTCATAATTAAAGTCCTAGTATAATGCTTCATGAGATGCATCATGAGATAATAAATAAAGAACTAGGAAGACTGTAGATTCATGCTATGCTTTTAACAAATACTAGCTATATGATCCTAAGAAAATCACACCCTCTCAATATTCTAGGCAACTCTCTCAAACTATACATTACAGAGAAGTTTGGAAGGTTACAAGGAACTCCTAGCATTGTTGGAGGGAGCATCCTCACCTGGGAGTTGCCTATACCTCTAAATAAAATAAAAGGTTCATTTTATGTCTCTATTCCTATGGTGTTTCATCATATTTATCAAAGGGTATGCTGATAGGATACAAGCTTAAACAATACCTACCAATGTGGAAAAACTCCAAATAGAGGCCCAGAAACAAACTGTGTATCTGTTATCAGAAGGCCAGCCAATCTAATGAAGAGAAGTTCAACATCAGAAGGCTAGCCAAAAGGCAACATAATATAATTCAAATTAATAAAGACTTTGCTTTGTATTTTGTTATACTTTGCTTTGTATTTTGTTATGTCCAAAGTGAACTGTCCATGGAACACAGTGATTACAAAAATAAATTAAGTCAGTGATCAAAGTATGTCAAGGAAATCAGTCAGAAAAAATTATACATGGAACGATATAGGGAGAAAAGAACTGATGCAGACTGAATAGGTCAGTGAGGCTACTAGAGACTGTAGAAGTTAGAAGACTCCATTGACAAGTTGTCAGGAGGCCAGACACAGAAGGCATAGAACCAGTTGGCAGAAGACTAGGGAAAAAACAGAGAGAGGTCCAGAGAGTTGAAAAGAGGCCAGGAATTTGCTTATATATGAACAGGAGGAAAGAGATAAATCCAAAATAAAAGGAAGAGAGATCAGAGGTCCATTCCCAAGAAGTCAGACCAGTTAGTGAACCAGAGAATATACAGAAGGCCAGAAACTTCTACAGAGTATTTAAAAGGCCAGCAATCTATATCCCAGTAAATAAAATGCCAAAAAACGAAATAAAAAGCAGGCAGCTATTCCTAAAGTGACAGGATAAAAAGACTGTACACAGGAGTTATTTGACTATCCAGAGGTAACAGCCAACGAAGAAGTACCACACCAATAAACTGGGCAAAAATGCAATAATTATAAGTTTAGAATTGATTTAATAAATTACATGGCATAGATGGACCTCTCTAAACAAAGGCCTTTCTATAATTTTCATCGCTGACCTTTTGACTTAGTAACATTATATTCAGAACTTCACTGTGAATATAAAAGTCTCAAATGGATGGCATGAGCACATAAGAGTAAACTGCTGATTATTTAGACAAAGATTATCCAATTTCTTAATTTTCTAAGAAATTACTTCCATTTGATTAAATTCAACAAGCACATGGCATGTTACCTTCTAGTGCCAGACACTGTGACTAGCGCTAAAGACAAAAAATGAAATAGCCCCTGCCCTCAAGAAGCTTACATTCTCCTGGGGGAATCTAAACACATCTTCTTTTCCTGTATGATGAGACTGTTTTCATCCGCTTTTTAATTAATATCTACTGGAGAAAGTAGAGAAGTCTACTTCATCTATAATCTTCTCACCAGCAGTCTGACTGCCTACCATTTCCTTTCCATTTCCTGCCCTTGCCTCCATGTTCTGAAAGCCAGAACCATGCTCAGAAACATTGTTCCTGGATAGGGTATGTCAATCTACTCCCCTGAGGTCCCATAAAACACCCCTGTAATTTTCCAGAACAAAGTATATCTCCCAGGTCACCGCTTTCCCATGTGTTTTTCCTCCATTAAAATATAAGCTCCCCAAGAATAGGGGCTGTCTTTCCTTTTGTATTTCTATACCAAACACATATCATAAATGCCTTTCATTCATTCATTCATTCATACAAAATTTTTCTCCCAATAGATGCTTTCCAGTCTTATTTTAGGTGAATAAAATTTGTTCCTGCAAAACTTTTTCAATTTTGTGTTATTAAAATTATCTATTTTATCTTTTGTGATTGCCTCTCTTTTTGTTTAAAAATTCTCTTTCATTCAATCATGAAAAGTATCTAATCTAGTTGTCTTCTGATTATATTTATTGTGGTATTATCTTTAATAGTGAGTTCAAGCGCTCTTTTATTGTATTGTGGTTTATGGTATAAGATAGTATTCTAAACCTAATTTTTGCCAAACTGCCTTACAGTTTTCCTTGAAGGGAGTTTTTCTCCAAATAATTTATGATCACAGATTTATCAAACAGTAGGTTATTAATTTTCCCCTATCTAGTTTGCTCCAGTGACCTACTATTATATAACCAGTTCTAAATAGTTGATGATTACTGCTTCATAACATAACTTGTGGTCTAGAAGTGGTACTCTCCCATAATTCCTGTTTTTTCTCTTATTTCTCCTGAGGTTCTAGATCAAATTAACTGTTGTTATTTTATCTAGCTCTATAAAGAAACCACTTAGATTGTCAATTGGTATAGCACTACATATGTTAATTAATTTATACAATATCATTACTTTTATAAAGACCTAACTCAAGCACAAGCAATTGAATAGCTGTCTAATTACTTGTCATTATTAAATCTTCAAATCATTTCTTTAAGACTTGAATGTATTATGGAAGATATACTATATTAAATAATAATCACTTTATGTATTTGTTTCAAATCCTATTCATTTCTTTATTGATTCTCATCTATATTTTGTGTATATTTATATCATACATGTTGTTTCTTTTACAGAATGTAAGCTACATAAGGGCAGGGGCTATTTCATTTTAGTTTGTTATCCCCAAAGCCTGGCATAATACCCAAGACACAGAAGATGCTTAATAAATGATTACTGGTTGGCTCATTCTTTGGGCCATTCTAAGTAAATTGTCAAAGTCATCAACACATAGGGATAATTTTTTCTCTACTTTGCCAATGTCTGATACTTTGATCAATTTCTCTTGTTTTAACTGTCATCACTAGCATTTCTAGAATGATGTCAAAAAAACAGTAGATGAAGAAGTCAGATGTTTTATTCCTACATTTACTGATCAACCAATAAGCATTTCTTAAGCACCTACTATATGTCAGATACAGTACTAAGCGCTAGGTACACAAAAAAAAACAAAAGATAGTCTCTGCTTTCAAGGAGCTCATACGTAGTTTCATTTATGATGTCTTGAAATACAGCTCTGGAAAAAAACGGGCTTTAATAAAGCCCACTGGGACTCAAATAGAACTATCTGACCATGTCTTAAACCCAAATCACTCTGGCTCTCACTGCCAACAACAGGTCCCAGCCCAAGCCTCACTTGAACACTGTTTGAGTTTTGATGGCTCAGAGTGAGTGTAAATAGCAGTTGTTTCTGTTCTGGCTAGAAATCCTAAGGTTCTTCCCCTCCAAGATTGACTTTTTTTTTTTTTAAGTAGGTAAAAGAGGCTGTTTTTTGTGTTTGTTTGTTTTTTGGCCTCATTTCTTACCTAGCCCTAATCACTGACTGATTGTTGCCTCAGACTACCTGAGATCTGGGAAAGACCTTAGCTTAAAAAGGCCAAGGTCTCATACTGCATCGGGGGTCATCTCCAGTTGTCCTGATCTATATCTTGCCACTGGACTGAGATCGCTCAGGAGGAGAGAGTGAGTCTCATGATTTTGCACAGCCCTCCTTCACTTAAATGCAATTCACTTGCAGTCAAGACATCACCTACCTGATCTGTCATTGGTCCTCTTCAGAAAGAAGGGCAAACAACAACAAACAATCTGTTAGTCTGATGGGAAAATCTTCTAGTCTTTTCCTTATTGAAAGCAATTCAGTTTTCAGTTTTAGACATGGACTTTTATTCTGTTAATAATGAATCTTCATTTGCTTATGCCATTTAGGCATAAATGTACATAATGCTTACAGACTTTTCTAAATATGTTACATGTTCACGTGGCTTTTGGTGTTTTGTTTTTAATATTGTGCAAATTATTTTCCTAATACTAAACAATTCTGAAGTCAATCTAACTTTGTCAAAATTATTAATTTTTGATATATCATTATAATCTTTTGTTAGGATTTTGATTTTTTTGTATGGTTTTCTTTTTGGTCTATGCTGGTCTATGGTTTTCTTTTTTTTTAATCTTTTCCTGGTTTCAGTATTAATACTATATATTTGCTCTATAAAAGCAAAAAAGTTATCCTTGGGACCTAATTAGCTGACTTCTTTGAATCGGTTTCCCTTTAGTAGATTATGTTTGTATTTACATGCTTCCTGGTCATTTAAGAGCATAAAAAGTCCCAACCACACGGCATCTTGGCCTTTTCAACTATGTAGATATCTGAAAACCACAGGAATCACCACACCCCTGCCATGGTAATCAGACACATTTCCAAAGATGTTATTATCGATAACAGTGACTACAGAATCTAAATACCATTGCATCATTGCTATAAAGGGACTAAGTAACCCCTTGTCAATTGTTCAATGACATAAGGCACTGAATGAGAGCCTCATGTCATTCCAACATTAAATCAGAAATAATAAGTTGCTAGTGGCAGACATGTCCCAAACAACAGTATATAATTTTTTAATTAATTGAAATTTATCTCTAACTCAATTTGGACCTGAGATTTTTTTCTCATGTTACTCCTCTTACAATTTGTTAAATTTTGTCTTCTGAGAATGAGTTGTTAAGGATCTTTAATTCATTTTTAATTAATTTGGGGAGTTTATATCTTTGTTATTTTCCATCTAAACTCTACAAGGAGTTTTGCTAGCACATAACTTGTTTAGTAGACTGGGAAGATTACTTATATTTCTGATCTGTTGAGATTTCAACAGCTTCATTTTTAATTTTGGTAATTTGATTTTCTTTCTTTTATATTAGATTGGCTAAAAATCCTGATTTGTTAGTCTTTTTAAAGAACCAGTTTTTAGTTGTATTGATAATTTTTATAGACTTCATTAATAGTGTTCACTTCATCTACACATTCTTTATTTGTTGATTTTCTAATTTTAAAAACTGCATAAAGATTCATTATGGTCTGTAAAAAATTTAATATTTCTGCATTCTTTACAATTTAACTGTGCTTTCACACAGTTCTTTTTTTGTAATAGTATATGTGGTGTTGGAAAATATAGATATTCTAGCTTTAAATTCTCCAACATCTTATTCAGATCCATATTTTCCTTTCTTTACTTTCAGTTAGAGTTGTCTAGCTCTGAAAAAGGAACACTAAAGTCTTGACAATCATATCATCACTCTTTTTGTAATTAATTTTTCCTTTATGAACTTAGATGCTATGTCATACGGTACATGTGTATTTATTGGTTCAATGGTTATGAATCCTCTAAGTACACAGCATAATTTACCTGATTACTTTTCCTCATATAGGCTGCAAGCCTTAATTTTTTGAAAATCATTTTGGCATGGCAGATTTTGTTTTAGTCTCTCTATGTCTGCTTTTAAAAATGTGTACATGTGTGTGTGTGTGTGCATGCACATGTGATTGTGTTTTCAGGGCACCAATCTCTCCTGGTTTTCCTCTTATCTATCTGACTGCTCCTTTGCTAGATCCCCATCCAGAATATGCCTCTAAATATCAGTGTCCCTTGGGGTTCTGTCCTGCCTCTTCTTCTGTCCTCCCTATTTACTACTTCACATGGAGAGTTCATCAATTCCCATGGATTTAATTATCATTTCTATGCTAATGATTCTCAAATCTACCTATCCTGCCCCAGTTTCTCTGCAGACCTACACTCTTATATCTCCACCTGCCTTTCAGATATCTCAAACTAGATGTCTAGTAGACACCTTAAACTAAACATGTCCAAAACAGAACTTATCATTTGTCCCCCTAAGCCCACCCTACTCCTAACTCCCCTATTACCATAAATGGCAATATTATTCTCCTACTCCCCTAGGCTTACAACTTACATGCCATTCTCTACTCTTCACTATTTCACACCCTCCATATCCATTCTGTTGCCAAGGCCTATCAATTTTACATTTGCAATATCTCCCAAATATGCTTTTTTTCTCTCTTCTGACACTGCTACTACTCTAGGGTAGTCCCTCTTCATCTCACACCTCAATTAGTACATTAGCCTATTGGTGAGTCTGCCTGCTTCAGGTCTCTCCCCACTCCAATCCATCCTTTCAGTCACCAAAGTGATTTTTCTAAAGTGCAAGTCTGACCATGTCACTTCCCTACTCAATAGGAGTGTCTCCCTACTGCCTCTAGGATGAAAAGAAAATACTCTATTTGGCAATCAAAGACCTTCATAACTTAGTCCCTGCCTAACTTTCCAGTTTTCTTACACCTTACCCCATAACGATCTACTGACACTGGCCTCCTGACTGCTCCATCAACAAAATACTCAATGTCTCAGATTCAGGCATTTTCTTTGGCTTGTCCCCCACACTTAGAATACTCTCCCTCCTCACCTCTGCCCACTCCCACCTCTGGCTTCCTTTAAGTACCAACTAACTTCTCATTTTTTACCAGAATCATTCACCAACCCCTCTTACTTCTAAAGCTTTCCTGCTTTTAATTAATTTCTACGTATCTTGTATATACACAGCTTGCTTTGTATTTATATGTTTGCATTTTGTCTCCCCCATTAGATTTCAAGCTCCTTGAAGATAAGGACTTTTTTTGCCGCTCTTTGTATCCCCAAGATATGGCACAGTATCTGAAATACGGTAAGTGCGTAGTAATTGTTTATTTCTTGATTCACTGACATAAGAGAAGATAGATGGTTTTGTTTTCTTATCCATTTTTCTACTTTTGTCTTATTGGATCATTTAATACATTAATCTTTAAAATGTGGGTTTGTGTTTTCCTCTACTTGCTTCTTTTGTATTGATTTTATCACAATCTTCTTTAAAGATAATAACTGTTCCCTGCAATTAGCTTACATAACATTCCTATGAGTTACCTCCTTATCCCCTCTGACAATATTTATCTGTCTTATCCCAAGCTCTTTGAATTTGATTAAATTTCTTTCTTATTTCTTTCTTTTCATTTATCTATTTCTCCCCTTCTTTTGAACCTTCCCTTTCACTCTCTCCTGTTCAGCATGATTCAAAATCTTCTCTCTCTGGACACTCCTATAGCAGCTAAAATAACTTAGAAGTCTTCTTATAAACCAAGAGTTATTACAGTTTTTGTGACATGGAACACTTTGGAAGGACACCTAGCAAGAATAATGGTTTTAAAAGCATAAAACAAAATACACAGGATTATAAAGAAAGCAACTATATTGAAATACAGTTGTCAAGATATTTTAAAAGCTCATGAACAACACGAATCCCTGTTTTTTAATCAAAAGTGGTATGCCTTTCAAGTGGCACCCTTCTCCTACAAAGAAAGGTATAGAGGAATGATAAGACACATGAAGTTGGTACTTTGCATTAATATGAAAGATGATTTTAAACATCTTTCACTCCTTCAAACTAATGATCACATTGTGAATTCCTAACTATTTACTAAGTAGTTCAAATTCTCACATTATCAGACAAATTTATAGTTGAATAATATCACAAAAATACATTTAAAATATAAATGATTTTTAATTTTTATATACTATTTGAGATCATCTAAACTATTAATTCCAGCCACTAGCAAAGATAACACAAAGGCAGCTACAAAGATCTATGGTATTTAAGTAAAGCTATGTAGAAATTGTTATCTAGAAAATAAAAAAACTTAGGAGAAGATATGTTTAGTGATTACTGATATGAACACTTTCAATGTTTGTTTCTAAAGAAATACATCAATCTGCCCTAACAATGTCAGCAGCAACAATTAAAAATGGACACCCAAATTAACAATTTAATTAGGAATTTAGACCAAAATATTAATTAGCAATATTTATGAAGTTAGGGATCCTTACCATTTGATTTTCCTACTCTCCAAAGTGCTCTATCAGACATGGAAAATATCTATCATATAGCAAACATCTAAATCAAAGTGAAATGAAGTTCATTTGGATTTGATTTTTTGGGGGTGTTAAAAAAAACTTTGAGACAACTCCCAGGAAGAGAGATGGAATTCAATGCCTTATAAACTTAGATTACTAAACTTGTGTGGTTTCACAGAAAGAGCATTAAACAAAGACTCAAGAGAACCTAGATCAAATATCAGTTCTTTTATTAGTTATGATAGAGTCATAAACAAGCCATTGTACCTCTTCTAGTTTCAATCTCTTCATGTTTAGAATTAGAAGGCTGAAATAGATGGTATGACCTCCCTTACATCTCTAATAGTCCGTTATCTATGACCTAACTGTCTTCATGTCCTGAAAAGAATGGAATACTATTCAAGTTCTATAGAATGCATTAATAGGATAGGGAAAAATAAAGAAAATATATTTCCTTCTCATATAGCTCTAATCTCTAAAGAAAGAAAATTTGTGGAATTAAATTTGCATTTTATAACATTTTGAAGGTTGTTATTAATGTTCAGAACTTTCCTTTGAATATTAGTCATAAATAAGTGACAATTTGGTTTTGTTTTCAATGGTGAAATTTCATTTTGGAATTTGGAGGGAAAATTGTAATTCAAGTAGCATATATTTAGTTTAAAGACAACTTTTGAATTCAATGATATAGTTAAATATGAATTGAAAAGAAGAAAAGATTAAACATTTACTTTTAGAGGCAGACAGTATAAAATATATTTGGTCTTTCACTTTTTCTTATTGGAAGTCAGTAAGAGATAAAAATGGGAAATGTTATTTCAGGTTATAAAATACAAAATTATGACATCATACTTTCAAAATATAGTTTTATTTGTGAATCTATAAATTCTCAAGAGAAATAACTGGTAGAATAGAAAAACTTAAATCCATGGTGGCAAACCTCACTGAAAAAAAAAAAACAAAGAACATCTGATCAGGAATAAAAATATACAGAAGTAAAGGAAAATCTTTAAAAAATGTGATCTCCATAAAAACAAAACATTTTAATCTAGAAGACAGTGTAGAGACAACTTAAAGATTATTGATCTCCCAGAAGAACATGGCTTTTCAAAAAAAACTGAACATATAATGTATGAAATACAAGAAACTGCCTAGAATTTCTGAACACAGCAAAGTGCCAATCGAAAAATCCCCAGATCACCTTCCCCACCCAAAAAACTCTAAGAACCATAGTAGTTAAATTTTGTAATTCCAATGACAAACAACAAATAAAGCAAGAGATAAGAAGAAATATTTTCAAATACAAAGGAAAAAAATTCAAACAACACAAGATAATTTTTTACCCAAAAGAAACTGTGTTAGGCAATAGAATAATGTTTTATGATAGGCAAAGGAGCTCAAGATGCAACCCCAATATGACATACCCGACAAATCTGACCCTAACTATTAATGAAAAATATAAGTATTCAATAGGATAAAAAGGTGTTTTTGCAAAGAGAACCAGACCTGAACAAATTATGAACTTATCAAACACCAAAAAAACCAGAAATTCAAGATAGAAACAAAATAAACAAAAAAGCAATATAGCAACCAAGAACAATATCAACAAAAGAACAACAGAGAGATCATTAAGAGATTTCTTTCAAAAAATGCATATGGAACAAAAGAGAAAGCAAAATTTTAAAAAAAGAAGTGGAAAAATAGGCCAGCTACATCATAGACTAAACCTGACAATACTCTACCTTTTTCTGAGTCAAATAATGGCATAATCCCTCAAAAAAAGGAAGGATAAAGCCCAGCAATAAAAGTCTAGACAGACAGATAAACAGAGACAGAATCATATGTAAATGTACTATTACATATATGTAAACATATATGACAATAATCCATTCTCCAACATATAATTGGTCAAAGGAAACAAACAGTGCTCAAAAGAATTATAAACAATCAACCATAAGAAAGAATGCTCCAAATCACTAATAATAAGAGAAAAACAAATCACAACCACCTTGAGTTTTCACCTCACATCACACAAATTGGCAATGACAAAAGATAACAATATTGGAGGGATTGTGAGAAAACAGGAATACCAGTGCTCTGCAGGACAGCTGTGAATCAGTACAACCATCTTAGAAAGAAATGATGTATATGATGAACACAGAGAAACATGGAAAGATCTACATGAATTGATGCACAATGAAGTCAACGGAGGCTAGAAAACAATACACACAAGCACTACAACAAAAAGAACCACCAACAAGAAAAGAAATAAGAATTGAATGTTGCAAAATTCAAATAACAAGCCTGAATTCAAAGAAGAGATGTGAGAAAACATGCCACCTCACTTCCTTTACTTTTGGAAGGTGTGTGGTAAATTGCACATATTTTCAGACTTATTCAATCTATTGATCATTTATGATCATTTTTCTACCTTTTTATCTTTAAAAATATTCTTTGTTATAAGAAATTGTTCTCAGAGTAGAAGGAAAGGAACATGAAGGGGGAACATGATAATATAAAAAAGACATTAATAAAAACTTATTTATTAAATTGAGAAAAAATTTAAGTTATGTTTCATTCCTTGGAAGAAAAATATTATGCAATACATCTAAGGACACAGGTAGTTCACTTCTGAAAAATCATTTAGCTAGTAGATTTTTGACCACATATTACCATTAATACTCCTAGTGGTACCTATTCTATGGGGAAAACTCTAAATATTACATTTATTTTCTATGCCTCATAAAATGTAATAAAGTGAAAAAATTCTTAGTTGGGAAGAATCTGAAATCATATAAAACCAGAAAAAAAATCTTAACCCAAAGTCAAAGAAATCAAATTTTGAAAAATGTTTGAGTACCCTATGTTGCTTCCTTCATTAAGAAAATTATCAAAACAGACACAAACTATTAATCTGCCTTATACTGACGGTAACTACAACCAACTGAAGAATAACACATATGCTACCAAAAACTATATTGGATAAATTAAGTATTCATGTAACAATTTTGTGAAATATTCTTAGGAATGTAAGGAAGCTACCTTTCATTTTCTAGTCTAGTTCCTATTTTATGGAAGTATACTTAGATTTTTAAAGTTCTAATCAAAAGTGAGAAATAATCAAAATCAATACGAATAAAACTTTTAAAAACTGGCTCTCACCTGTTCCATATTATTTAGAAAAGGGTTATGAGTTACTAAGTGTGAAGTTTTTTCGAGTTCATCAATTTTTTCTGTCAGTTGTATGATATCCCGATCTTTTTGAACTAGTTGATCCTTAAGACAAAGAATATTTTTCCGGAGCAGAGACTCAGTTGCTTTCTTTGCTTCAAAATTAATTTGTAATTCATTGTAAAGCTATTTAAAAATAAATAAAATATTTCATCATATTAAATTAATAATACATTTAAAATACACATAATTTGCCTATGAGGTATCATATTAGGCAATATATTTAAAACATAATCCTTGCACTCAAAAATTTATAGTTTCATTAGGAAGATAAAGACTTATGAAACCACAGAAGATACTTTGAAATTCAATATAAGATTAATTGCTGGACAAAAGGTTTTGACAATAAGTGTTCTTATTAAGGCCACAAAGGATACATAGACTACAGACAGACTACATGGAGCCATAGAGAAAGATGGGAGGGAATTCCAGAAGATTCACAGTACAAAGTATATTTGGGGGACAGTGTACCAGAAAGTTAGAGTAAAAGGTACATATTGGGGACATAATGGAAGATAAGGCTAGAAAACTTCCCTATTATTGTCAAGGGCACTACCACCATCTCAGTTCCTCAGGCTTGTAACCTAAGGTCTAATACTTGACTCTTCATTATCTCTTACCTGCCATATCCAATGTGTTGCCAAGTTCTATCAATTTCAAGTTTGAGCCCCTTTTCTTCTCTGACACTGCCACCACTCTAGTGTAGGCCCTTATCACCTCATGCCTGTACTGTTATGTTAAATAGACTGGTTAGTCTCACTGCTGCAAGTCTTTCCCCACTCTAATTCATCCTCCAGCCACCAAAGTGATTTTTCTAAATCACAGATCCAACTATGTCAACCCCTCCCCTCCCCAATACTCCCTCTGTCACCTCCAGGATCAAATGTTAAATGATCTATTTGGCATTCAAAGTCCTTCATAATCTACTCCCCTTTGCCCCCACCCTTCTAGTCTTCTTACACATTACTCCCCACCATGAACTCTTCAATCCAGTGACATTAGCCACTTTGCTATTCTACAAACAAGACACTCTATCTCTTGACTCTGGACATTATCTCTGGCTGTTCCTCATGCCTAGAACACTCTCCCTGCTCATCTCTGTCTCCTGGATTCCCTGGATTCCCTTTACATCCCAACTAAAATCTCATCTTCTATAGGAAGCTTTTCTCAAACCCCTCTAAATTCTAGTGCCTTCCCTATGTTGATTATTTCCTAGTTATCCCACATATGACTTGTTTGTACATATCCATTTCTTTGTTTTCACCTCTATTAAATTGTAAGCCCCTTGAGGGCAGGGATTGTTGTTTTCCTCTTGTTGTATCCCCAGCACTTTGTACAGTGCCTGGTACATACTACATACTTAACAAAATGCTTAATTGGCTGAGATTATAGGTCTTCAATAACACACTTAAGAAATCTGAACTTAATCATATATATATAAAATAGGGATCCACTCAAGATGTTTAAACAATGAGGTTACAAGTTCTACTATGTTAAAGATGAATTATTTTCTTTTTGAGAAAAAATTACATCATCAATAACATAAAAGGGTATTCAAACCCTGGCAACCTGCACAAAAGGACAGCAAAATTATGTACCACATGTGTATCAACAATAAAAATAATTTTTGAGCTCTGCACTGTACTTGCCAGGCAATTTTAGTCAAAAATACTATTGGCAATTGAATGCTATCCTACCTATTCATACTGATCCACTAATTAGAAATTAAAAATATTAATTTATGGAAAATCTCTGGCCACAATTCAGTTTCAGCAGGTTACAGGAATTATACATCTTACTTACAAAGCCACTACTGGCCCTAAAAATAGTCATCTGTGTTAAGAGTACTAGCACAAGACCTGTGACCGAGATAAAGGTTGATAGCAAAAGAAAGTTTTCTGTGCAAAGAACTACTGCTGCTGCACCCAGAGTAGCTAACAACACAGTCATAGCTCCACCAAAAACTAGAGCTTCCCTGGGCAATGAACAGTCAGACTGACTACCTGCAGGTAAACAACTTTTCAACTAATAAAAGATAAAGTAATGTTATTAGAGCCTTGGGCCCCACTTTTTCCTCTAGCTCCTAAAAAGCCAGGGTTCTATTCCTACCATTTGAGCTCCTTTATTATTCCCCCTCTCCATCATTGTGTACTGCTTTATTTCTCTACACTCCCTTCCCCATTAAAGGCAATATAATCTGTATTTAAGTTACAGAAATAACTAGAAAGTGTTTTTATCAGAACTATATTAAATATTTTTGTAAAGTCAAGAATATTTGTTTATAAATTATAAAGAGTTTTATGGTATAAATATGGGTTGTTTGTTTTCTTTATCTCACCATCAAGAGAAATGCCTAGGACCTTTTCCAAAATACAGCTAATGCAATGAGATTTTTCACGAGGAGATAGGAAGGGAATGGAAAGACCTGATAGATTCATGGCTAGATGACAGAATTAGAGGGAGTCAGAATCAAGGCTTGGGTTGTATTGGGGACTTGAATGCTGTGACTGTCTTCTGTACTAGGTTCTATGAAGCAGAGGAAAATGTTAGAACTAGAGTGAAGCTGCAGGGACTAAGCTGGCAATGCTTATAGCATGTAATAGTAGAGGTGAATCAAAGAATAGGTCAAAGAGCATGCAAGTCTCCTATCCTGACAACCTCAGAACCAGTGAATGGGATGCTATTAAAATATAGAGTTTGGCCTTAGGTGTCCCAAGTGAGAACACTAATAAAATTATCATGATTTTGCTGTGTAATGGCTGACAAAACAGATAATTATTATTCAGAAGCTATTGATATAGTTAATAATTAATTCTTTTTCCTCTTAATCTTCCTTTATAAACTTGACTTCTGGCCATTTCATTAGGAACAACCAAAATGTATATACAGAAAAAGGAAATAAACCAAAGTGAGCAATTTGCTAGTATTTCTTAAAGGTTTTGGCTTCCTCATTTACAAAATGAGGGAGAATGGAGTAGGTTAATAGCTCATATTAATGTATTATTTTACATTGTTTCATCCTGAAACCAACCCTGTGAGGGAACTAGAAGTTAGTGTCATTACTCCCATTTAACAGTTGCAAAAACTGAGACTCAAAAAGGTTTAGTGATTTGGTCAAGGTCGAAGAGTCAATAAGCAGAAGAGATGGACTTTGAATCAAGTCCTGTGTCAATTCCAGAACACCACATTTATCACAAAGTCCCCCCTAAGTCTAAAATGTTATATTCCAAGGAGTCTAATATGTGGTGAGGGAAAAAAAAAGCTTTTTCAGCCAAAAGTCAGGTTTCTAAACTATATGTAGAATTCAAACATTCATGTTAAGATGGTCCTCTATTAAAACAGCCAAGGAAAATATAATTTTAATGTTGTCTGCATCTTCCCATCAGTCCTCCACACAGGTTCTACACAATATGATGGAGACCTTTTCTAGATCTCTTGCCATTGGATAGATGCCAACAAGGTACTAAGGCTGTCCACTGTATATATACAAACATATAAATAAATATATTTAAATGTATGTATGCATGTGTGTATATATATTTAAATGTATATATATGTGTGTGTGTGGATATATACATATACCTTGCTATTTCTCCATGATCAGAGTATATAATCTTCTCTAATTCTACAGTACATCTCTGTAATGATCATCTTTTAAGCCACTTATAGGCAGTTTTTGAATGTATCTTATTCACAAGTGATTGACAAAGAACTTTAAACATTCAGATGTTACGGTATTCCTGGACTAGCAGACATATAACAAAACTGGAAGAATGTTAGTATTAAAAAGATAGACCTTAGTTTCAGGGAGAAGTTTTAACTCCTCGGTGTTTCCTGTGTAGATTATAAGGCCAAATTTTTTTTTTGAATGATCATGTACCTTCTTTAAGATGCTCCAAATATGGGGCAGCTAGGTGGGTCAGTGGATAGAGCACCGGTCCTGAAGTCAGGAGGACCTGAATTCAAATGCGGCCGCAGACCAAACACTTGACACTTACTAGCTGTGTGACCCTGGGCAAGTCACTTAGCCCCAGTTGCCTTAAAAAAAAAAAAAGATGCTCCAAATAATTCTGAGGCCTACAGTTGGTAAAATGTTATCTGAAAATAGGGATATTTTGAAATCCTATGCAGAATGCAGAATCCTTCTTCCATTTGGATTCAGCACTGTCCAGTCTCTACAACCCAGTCAAAAACTTTTGCTGAACATATTTTCCTGTTTTATGCTTTATTTGACATTAATAATCAGAGTTACTGAATAATTATTACTGATGTTACATATTTTAAGGACTTTTGTATAGTCCTTAAGTTACATAAGCATGAGAAACATTGTTCAATTAATTAAACATTTATTAATCATTAACTATGTGTTAGGCACTGTCAACAAACATTTATTAAGTGTCTAATAAATATAAAGTAATGTTATATATGCCAGGAATACAAAACATAAACAAAACAGTTCCTGTTCTTAAAAACCTTATTCTACTTGTGTGATGCAATTATTCATATAGAAGCAATATGAAGTGCACACAAAGTTATTTTAAGCAAAAGAAAGTACTAACAAGTGGGGGGCAAAATGGGGAGGGAAGATCAGGAAAGGGACACACAGGTTGTATTTTGAAGGAAGACAGGGATTAGTAAGGTGGAGGTGAAAAATGAGTTCAGAATTGCAATATTGGGGAAAACTTGTGCAAAGGCCATGACTGGCACACCAGTTTGCCTGGAACAGAGCATGTGAAGTAGAAAAATATGACTAGAAATATAGGTGTAAATTATGTCAAAAATATTAAACACCAGGGCTGAGGATATTTTAACCTACAGATAAGAGGAAGTCACAATATTTTTGATTATAAGTATGACATGGTCAGAATTATTTTTTTAAGAATATCAGTCTCATTGCTACATAGAAAATAGATTATAAAGGGAAAAGACTAGTACTTTCAAGGTAGAATTTTACTCTACTAAATCAATTGCTTTTTTATAGTCACCAATCAACAAGAAAGCTGAATGTATTACTGGAAAGATGAGTTTTGCTACAGAACATCATTTCTAAATAGTTGCCCTGCTACTGTCCAGCTCTCCCAGTAAGTCAGCAATAATTTATTAAGTGCTTACTATGTGCCAGGCTCTGTACTAAGTATTAGAGATTATAAGTATTACAAAGAAAAGCAAAAATATTCCCTAATCTCAAGGAGCTTACATTCTAACGGAGGAAAGAACATACAAATAACAAAATATTTATAAAATACAACCAAAGGAAGGAAAATTTAGAGGGGATGTCCTCCTGCAGAAGATGATTTGAAATGAGTTTTGAAGAAAGTCAGGAAAACTAAGAGGTAGAGGTGATGGGACAGAGCTCCAGGCAGAATATTGCTCTACACCAGTGGTGTCAAACTCACATAGAAATGGGAACCATTAAATCATTGATAAGGATCCCAGTAGGCACATATGGACTTTAAAAACAATACAGTAACATTATTTGTGTTTCACTGTATTTTTATTTTGTTAAAAATTTTTCAACTACATTTTAATCTGGTTCAGACCACACTGCTGAGAAGTATTTGATCTACATTGCAGAGGGGTATATGACCCCTTTGCTCTAGACCTTGACATCCAGATACACGCCCCACTTCCAACATTAAGGACTGCAGCAGAGAAAGGAAGTTAATTCACTCAATTTTGGGAAGTACCTGGAGGGAAGCTGCTTGGTTGGATTGAGGGATAAGTTAGTTCACATCTCAGCCCCTTCAGCCAGCCCTAAACTCTCAGATCATGCTTCATTCTGAAATAAAAGGACCAGAGTTCCAATCCTTTCTCCAAAACTAATGTTACTTTGGGCAAGTCACTAAACATCCTGTAACTCAGTTTCACAGGACCACTGAATCAAAGATCTAGTCTGGAGCTAGAAAAAATGTTCATTAGAGGTCATCCAGTCCAACTCTCCTTTTAGACCTCTTTTAGAATCAGTTCCTCAACTTGTTTAAAATTGTGCCATCTCCAGCAGGGAGTTTTTACATGAATATTTTTATTTCATTCCAGGTGCTTTTCCCAAATTTGTTTTCCTTAGTCCTATTCTTACTTCTTCAAGAAACATTTCAATGACTATGATGTTAAAAGTTCAAATACAGTGCAAGTACCTAGCAAAATAATTGTGAAGATCAAATGAAGTAATATTCATAATGTTTTCCAATATTAAAGCATTGTATAAATATTAGCTATTATGATGATGAGAAGGAAGAAGATAATTCAGTCTTATATCAAGCACTAGTCTCTCTTCTGAGCTTCAACTCTGCATCACCCATGCTGGACATTTCAAGCTGGACATCCAAGAGATACCTCAAACTCACAACATGCAAAATGGAATTAATAACTGTTATCCTCCAGCCCGCTCCTCTTCCAAACTTCCCTATTTTTGTCAAAGGGCTATTATTCCAACCTTCTAAATTCATAACCTCCATGTCATCACTTCCTCAGTCTCCTTCACCCTGCATATCCAATCAATTGCCAAACCTTGCCATTTCCACTTCTCTTGAATCTAACAACTTATATCTATTGATATAGCTATCACCCTATTTAAGGCCCCTATCAGCTCTTACTTAGATTATTGCAACAGCCTCCCAATTGGATTTCCTGCCTCAAATCCTTGCCCACTACAGTCCATCCTCCACAGTGATGCTATTTTCCTTAAGCACAGATTTGACCATGTCATGCTCCTACTCAATAAACTCCATTGGCTCCTTAGTACATCTAGAATAAAATATAAACTTTACCATAAAGCTTCCAAAGCCATAAATAATGTGGCCCCAATTTATTCTTCCAGTGTTAATATATATTACTCCATTTCCAGCACTTAAATGATCTGGCCAAACTGACCTCTAAATTATGCACAAATATCACTCTCTCTTGTTTCTGTGCCTCTTTGTTTATTATTCCCATATCTAGAATGTCTTCTTTCCACCTAAACTTCACAGAATCATTCTTTTCCTTCAGGATTCACCTCAAAAACCACCCTTAAAACAAGTTTTTCCTGATCCCCCACTAGCCCCCTCCCTCTCAAATCACCTTGTATTGAACTACTTTGTAGTATTATTCATATATATATATATATATATATATATATGTGTGTGTGTGTGTGTGTGTGTGTGTGTGTACTTATATATGTAATTATTATACATTAGAATGTAAATTTATCGAGAATAGGAACTGTTTTATTCTGTGTCTTTGTATCCCCAGTGCCTGGCACATAGTAGGTAGTTAATAAGTGCTTGTTGATTGATTAACTGATCTTTAACTTTAATTGGTATGTAGTGTAATATATAGGGAAACTAAAATAAATATTTACTTAAAGAAAAATAATCTGTAATATTTAGTATTTTATTTATAGACATTCTCCTACTTATCATCAAACTAGATAATAAATTCCATGACTAAAAACCCATATCTGCATATCACTGAAAAAAAATCTATGATTTAACATACAGTTAATATTCAAATTATGTAAGCTAACATTCTATCAAAATTACAGCAACCCATGTCTTTTAATTATCATTATGCACATAAAAAGTAATAAAAGCATATATTTAGCAAACAAAATTTTCTGGATGGTCTACAGAATATGAATACTGACATGTTCTTACTTATATTTAAATTCTACATAGAAATGACTGAATATGGAACAGTGGGAAAAGGACCACAAAAAAAACCATAGAAGGAAAATAAAGCTTACGATGGCTATTTTGTTTCCTCCAATTACTGCTGTTTCTCTATCAGGATGTAAAACCTCTGGATAATTATTCTCTGGATAAAGTTGTATGTGAGAGAAAAGATATGTCAATTCTCTTTGGAAGTATGACTCGGTCCTTCCCTGTGCTCAAAGTTAACCAAAGTATCTCTCAATTTAATCTATTTTGTCCCCTCAATTAGTCACAGTTACATTTGTAGACAATAATTGTATATCAAGTGTGAATGGGACTCTGTATACATTTTAAAATATCAATTGCAGCAGATTTAAAAGGAGGTATAAAGTGAAAACTAATTCATTCAATAAGTGCTTGTTAGAGGAACCAAAAACAAGTGTGAAAATTCTCACATTAGAATAAATTAAGACGACCTGGAACTCCAGGCTAGCATAAATTTAACACCATGGAGAAATATGAAGTAAAGGAGAAAGCATACAATGTTATTTTCTATATTACCTTATTCTAACACTGACAATATGGGGACAGTCTAAGCATTAGCTTTCCACCTAAAATTTAAAAGACTGATCTTATTATAATAATCATACCATGAAAACATTCTAATGAAAATATTCCCTAAATGTTAATTTAATCTTACGTGTATATCCAAATATCTTAGAAAAAGATTCCAAATATGCAAATATATGATGGAGAACACACAATAGAGTTATAATGGATAATAAAGTTACATAACCACAATGTAACAGCACGTTAAATAGCCTTCAACTCTACACAGGCCACATGAGAGATTAGCTAAAATATTACATGGAACCTCAACTAAAATTCTTGAAAAACTTATTGTACACACAGAAAAGTCACAACAATTATTAAAGGCTATGAAAATTAACTATATAGGTTACAAGACTCTAGCTCTATTAATCTGGAGGAGGCTAAAGAATTACAGGAAAATGAAATTTCAGTAAGAAGAAACTTCAGATGTCATCTAGTTCAACCCATATCTAAACAAGAAATCACAATCTTTGTGTGATGACTAACTTTGATAGACTTAGTTCTTCTCAGCAAGGTAAGGATCTAAGACATCTCCAAAAGTCTCATGATGGAAAATGCTATCTAGATCCAGAGAAAGGACTATGGAGTCTGAATGCAGATCAAAGTATACTATTTGCTCTTTTTTTTGTCTTCTGTTTTGTTTTATTTCTCCTTTCTTGTGGCTCCTCCTATTGGTTCTAATTCTTCTTTACAGCATGACTAACAAGAAAATATGTTTAATAGGAATACATATGTAGAGCCTATGTCAGATTGCATGCTATCTTAGGGAAGGAGGAAGAGAAGGAGGGGGAGAAAATTTAAAACTCAAAAGCTTATGGAAATGAATGTTGAAAATCAAAATAAAGTAATTGATGATAATAAAAATAATATTGTTATCCAAAAAGAAACCACAATCTTTCTCTGAGTACCTCTAGGAAAACTACCTCATGAAGCAGCTCACAGTATTGGTGGATAGCGCTAATTGTTAGAAAGTTTTTCTTTATGTCAGATATAAATATGACTGTCAATAACTTCTAAATATTACTGTGAGTCTTGCTCTCTCTATTAAATAAGAGAAAAGTCTTTTTATTATTCTGTAACATAGTCCTTCAAATACTTGAAAACAGCTATTAAACATCCCCAGGTCAAACACCCTCAGTTCCTTAAATCAACTGTCATATGATAAAAACTCAGGATCTTCTATCATTTTGGTCTCTTCTGATGCCTTGCCAATTTATTAACGTCTGTCCAAGGCTTCTAGAACTTAACAGGATGCAACAGAAGTGGTCTGATGAAGGCAGAGTATAATAGAACTAGCACCTAAAAATTTCTGGGCATTGAGCCCCTCAATGAAGTCACCTTAGCTCTTTTTGGCTGCTATTTCATCCTATTGATTCATATTGAGCTTGCAGTTCATTAACATTCTCTGGTCATTTCCAGACAAACTACTATCTAGGTATGATGCCCTTAATTTTACTTGTGAAGGTGACTGAATCCAAATATAGGACTGCATTTATCCACATTAAAATGAATCTCATTATATTGTACTAACTGGGTAATTTTCCTTAAGGGAAGATCTGACCAAGTGACTGACACTCAACTAACTCCAGTTACTTTCTATAGAACTTTAACAAAAAATTATTAACTCTTCAGTTTTTAAAGTCCTACACAATCTAGACCCAGCCAATCTTTCCAGCCATATTGAATACCAGCCACTCACCTCACTCTTGCACTTTGTTATTCCATCAAATAGGTTTTTTCTATGTTCCTCACACATGCCATTCCATCTCAAATCTTTATGCCTTTACACTGGCCATCCCCCAAACCTGGAATGTGCCCCTTCCTTACTTCTACCTCAGAGTCCAGCTCTACAATAACAGTTAACATTTATATTCTGCTATGTAACTGATTAGCCAAGCATTTTACAATTACTATCTCATTTGATCCTCAAAACCACCCTCGAAGGTAGATTCTATTATTATTCTTTTACAGATGAGGAAACTGAGGCAGAAATTAAATAATTTGCCTAGGGTAACAGTTAGTAAGTGTCTGAGGCCAAATATGAACTCAGGTCTTCTTGACTCCAGGCCCGGTGCTCTATCCACCCAAGCATTATCTTCTCTGGGAATTCCTTCCTAATCTCCTCAACGGCTAATATCTTCTCTCTCAAATAATCCTGTATTTAACTCCTTTGCATGTATTTGAATTTATTCACTGATTTATGCTGTATATTTATATTTGTAATTGTTGTGTCTCCATTAAAACATGGGCTCCTTGAGAGTACAGAATGTTTCATTCTTTGTACTTGAATCCCCAGTGAATAGCATAGCATCAGATACATAGTAGATACTTGATAAGTATTTGTTTATTAAATCAAATTTTTTCAGTCAACCTAAATTTGCTTTTTTTTAACCTCTCACCCCTCCCTCCAATTGAGAATGAAAGAAAAATAAAATGCCTTATACAAATATATAGTCAAGCAAAACACATGTCCTTATCGTTCATTTCCAAAAAGAAAAGATTAGATAGATATGTAGACAGACAGACAGATAAGATGTATATATACATATGTGAGTATAAATTATGTGTGTATATTTCTACACCGAGTTTTTCACTTCTCTGTTAGAAAGTAGATGGCATGTTTCATCACTAGTCCTCTGGAATTGTGGTTGGTCATTATGCTGATCAGTTATTAAATCTTCCAAATATGTTTCTCTTTACAATAAAACTGTCATTATTATTATTATTATTATTATTATTATTATTATTATTATTATTATT
>NW_020954548.1:12369399-12406161 GCF_900497805.2 Vombatus ursinus
TTATTATTATTATTATTATTATTATTATTATTATTATTATTATTATTCTGGAGAAAGGGTAAGGATTGGTACTTATGATGTTAAGTGTTGTGTTATTCTAGGATCTCAAGTATAGTTCGGACTAGTGAGCCTACAAGCTTTCAGTGCTCCTCAAATGGGAAAAGGACAAAGTTTGATTGCTGGCCCCCTGGACTGAGTTTTGTAAACTTCTGACTTGCGTTCAGGTGTACAGATTTCTGACTGGATTTAGGTCTGTAAATTTTCCATAAATTTCTGACTTGGGTTTAAGTCTAAGGCACAATACACTGACACTGGTCTCAGCTACTATTAGACAGCTGGGAAGCTCTGCTGGTTCAGAGTGATAGAACTACAGGTTCTATCTCCCTTTGGGCTGGGAATTCTGCTCTGGATATTCCTCAGTAGAATTCAGACAAAGTTAAAAGCTGAAACTTAGACTTCACTCCACTCTCAGTTTCAAAGGCACAAAACTACTGAGTGTTTCTAAACTTGTTCCTCTCAGTACACAGTTCAGGTCCCATGATTGCCTCTTTCCCTGGATAACTGCACCTGGGCATAGGAAGCCCTCCTACATCTTCAACCTGGAACTGGGTATGGAGCAATGAAGCTATTAGTTGGGACCTTTTTTGGTTCTCTGCCCCTACTCTAGAGTGTTTTGAAAGGTATAAAAACCTTTCTGTCTCTCTCTGCTGACTTCAGTTGAAAGAATGACACACTTTGACTTTTTTTTCTATATCCCCATCATGCTTAAGTCTGGTGCATTTTCTAGATGTGTGGAAGTTTTTGGAGGGAGCTCACTTTACTCCTTTCTGCTACTCTATCATCTTGGCTCTAAATTCTCTTAAGCTTGTATAAATTGTTCTGGTTCTGCTCACTGTACTGTGAATCAACTCTTACTACGTAGGATTCTGTGAAATTATCTCTTTTTTTGTTTCTCACAAAATAAAATTTTACATTTATGTATCATTTGTCTAAGAGAATCTAAGACACCACTCCACTTTCCCTATTGCCACAGATTCTGATTTTCTTTTCTTTTTTCCCCCTTCTGATACCTCATTCAGGATCAGGAAGGACTTTTTATTTGTTGTGTTTTTTTTTTTTTATTTGTGCCTATTTCCTCCCTGGCATTATCCTGTCCTCTCCACCAAAACCCAGCCTTAATTATTTCCTTACTGAGTTTCATGTTTTTCTACACCAAGTTGTATGTTTGCATGTATATATGTGTATGTTCAACACTCTTGTCCATTTCAGGTAACTGAGGTTCATATGATGTCTACTCTTCTTCTTAAAGACTCCAATTATGAAAAATAAAAACTTCCATCACTCTCTTCCTCTTTTTACGCTAGTGTATTCTTCTTTTAACACTCCCATATCCTTACTCTCTTCAAACCTTCAGAGCAGAATAAATTCACCTCTGTTTTTTCTTATTTAATACCCTCAATACCCTTTAAAAATACTAAGGATCAGACTTCTGATTCCAGGAACCAAGTAAGTCACTCTCACCCTCCCATATCAACCTCTGAAAACCCAGAAAATATTGCCCCAGGAAAAACCCTGGAACAGCTGAACCAGATAAGAAAGACCAGAGCAGCAATCCAGTAGCCTAGGTAGCTTGAGGAATTAACGGGAAAGGCCTGTCTTACCCTGGGGGAAGGGGAGCAGTACAGAACAGGAGGTGTCCCAGCATGCTAACAGAAAGCCCCACCTCAGCATACCAGGAGGAGATGCGGAAACCCAGATGGTGGAGCAAGCAAACACCAACACCTAGAGCCCCTAGTGCCTCACTGAGGGCTGTGGAACCAGTGGAAACCAGCTCAGAAAACCACCAGGTGCCTCTGCATTCTACAGCAGTCTCCCAGTGCCTCAGTAAAATTCCAAGGGGCCCCAGGCAGGTAAACATCCTGCAACATCCATCTGAAAGGAGCTGAAGAAAGCAAAATGAAAGGAAAAGTAGGCAACATCCAGGGGCCAGACTACCCAATCCTACCCCTAGAGTTCCAGTGTTGCTGATTCCAGCACAACACTAGGTAAGCTGCCAGAACCCGGGAGCCTCCAACTACCAACATCAGAGGCCCCAGCTCACAAAGCCAGTGACCAGGCCCAAGGCTCCCAACACAAGAAGCTTGAATCAGTGTCCTCTGCTCCCCAGAAGGAGAGCTCAATCTCTTTAAAGGCCAGGAAATAAGCAAATACCATGAGTAAGAAGCAACACATCATAGATTCGTATTATGAGAACAGTGAAGATCAAGGCAGAAATTCTGAAGAGGACAACATTGTCAACAAACCCACATCTGGAATCTCAATAGGGAATATGAACTGGTCTGAAGTACAAAAAGCCTTCTTAGAAGAGCTCAAGTAATTGGTTGGGATCATGAGCAAGCAGCGAAACAAGAGTCAGACTATATTATCTTACTTTGGTGACAAAGAAGATCAAAACATACAACTAGAAGAAGAAAACAAAGTCAAAGCTCCTACATCCAAAACTTCCAAGAAAAAATATGAATCAGTCCCAGGCCTTGGAAGAGCTCAAAAGGGATTTTGAGAAGCAAGTAAGAGAAGTAGAGGAAAAACTGGGAAGAGAAATGAGAGTGATGCAAGAAAACCATGAAAAGCAAGTTAACAGCTTGCTAAAGGAGACCCAAAAAAATACTGAAGAAAATAACACCTTAAAAAATAGCTTAACCCAAATGGCAAAAGAGGTCCAAAAAGCCAACGAAGAAAAGAATGCCCTAAAGAGCACAAGTGGACAAATGGAAAAGGAAGTCCAAAAGATTACTGAAGAAAATACTTCCTCAAAAATTAGAATAGAGCAATTGGAAGCTAGTGACTTTATGAGAAATCAAGACACTGTAAAACAAATCCAAAAGAATGAAAATTAGAAAACAATGTAAAATATCTCATTGGAAAAACAACTGACCTGGAAAATAGATCCAGAAGAGAGAATTTAAAAATTATTGGACTATCTGAAAGCCATGATCAAAAAAAGAGCCTAGACATCATCTTTCAAGAAATTATCAAGGAAAACTGCCCTGATATTTTAGAACCAGAGGGCAAAATAGAAATGGAAAGAATCCACCAATCACCACCTGAAAGAGATCCCCAAAGGAAAACTCCTGGGAATATCATAGCCAAATTCCAGAGTTCCCAGGTCAAGGAGAAAATATTACAAGCAGTCAGAAAGAAACAATTCAAGTATTGTGGAAACACAATCAGGACAACACAATATTTAGCTGCTTCTACATTAAGGGACAGCAGGGCATGGAATATAATATTCCGAAGGGCAAAGTACATAGGATTACAACCAAGAATCACCCCCAGCAAAACTGAGTATAATCCTGCAGGGGAAAAAAATGGTCTTTCAGTGAAATAGAGGACTTTCAGGCATTCTTGATGAAAAGACCAGAGCTGAATAGAAAATTTGATTTTCAAATACAAGACTCAAGTGGAACATGAAGAGGTAAACAGGAAAGAGAAAATCATAAGAGACTTATTATGGTTGAACTCCTTACATTCCTGCATGGAAAGATGATATTTGTAACTCACGAGACCTTTCTCAGTATTAGGGTAGTTGGAGGGGAAAAAATTATATGTACGTATATATAGATATTGATAGATAGATAGATAGAGGGCACAGGGTAAGTTGAAGACGAAGGGGTCATATCTGGAGAATAAAATTAAGGGGTGAAAGAGGATTATACTAGGAGGAGAAAGAGAGAGGTAGAAGGGGTAAATTATCTCACAAAAAAAAACAGAAAAGAAAAGGTTGTTATAGTGGAGGGGAAATGGGGGAAGGTCAGAGGGAATGAGTGAATCTTATTCTCATAGGATTTGACTTAAGGAGGGTATAACATACACACTCAATTGGGTGTGGAAATCTGTCTTACCCTACAAGAAAATAGGAGGGGAAGGGGACAAGAGAGTAGGGGGATGATAGAGAGGAGGACAGATTGGGAAAGGGGGTAATCAGAAGCAAATACTTCTGAGGAGGGACAGGGTCAAAAAAAAGAATAGAATAAATTGGGGGAGGTAGGATAGGATTAAGGGAAATAGAGTTAGTTTTTCACACCATGTCTACTATGGAAGTGTTTTGCATAACTGCACATGTATAGCCTATATTGAGTTGCTTGCCTTTTCAATGAGGGTGGGTGGGGAGAGAGGAAGGGAGAAAATTTGGAACCCAAAGTTTTAAAAACACATGTTTAAAAAAAATGTTTTCACATGCAACTGGGAAATAAGAAATACAGGAAATGGGGTACAGAAATCTATCCTCCCTTACAGGAAAATAGAAGGGGAAGGGTGAAGAGATAGCAGGGAAAGCAGACTAGGGGAAGGGGTATTCAGAATGCATGCCATCTTGGGGTGGGGGGAGGGGCGAGATGGGGTGAAAATTTGGAACTCAAAATCTTGTGGAAGTAAATATTGAAAACTAAAAATAAATTGAGTGATTAATTAATTAAAAAAAAAAAGAAGAGCTCAAGAAGGATTTTAAAAGTCAAAGGAGAGAGGTAGAAGAGTCCTTAAAAAAAAGTACAATGAAGAAAACAAGTCCCTAAAAAATAAAATTGCCCAACTGGAAAAAAAAGGACACTGAAGAAAACAAATCCCTAAAAAATCCAATTGGCCAACTGGAAAAAAAGTACACTCAAGAAAACGAGTCCCTAAAAAATACAATTAGCCAAATGGGTAAGGAGGTACAAAATTTAACAGAAGGAAACAATTTGTTAAAAATTAGAATTGGGCAAATGGAAGCTAATGACTCTATGAGAGAGCAAGAATCTTTCAAACAGAAACAAAAAAAGATGAAAAAACAGATGAAAACGTAAAATACCTCATTGGTAAAACAACTGACCTAGAAAATCGATCCAGGAGAGACACTTTAAAAATTATTGGTCTACCTGAAAATCACAATGAAAGAGTTCCGCTTCCGGGAGCCAAGATGGCAGAGTAAAAAGGTAGTCACTCTCACCCTCCCCTATCAACCTCTGAAAACCCATAAAATATCACCCCAGAAAAAACCCTGGAACAGCTGAACCAGAAGAAAGACGGAGTGCAACAGTGCAGTAACTCAGGTACCTAGAGGGATTAACAGGAAAAGGCCCCTCTTATCCTGGGAGAAGGGGAGCAGTACAGAACCAGGAGTTGCCCAGCCAGCTAGTGGAAAGACCCACTTTAGCACATCAGGAGGAGATTCTGGTGCCTCAGCATTCTACAGCAAACGGGTCTCCCAGTGCCTCAGCAAAAATAAGGGAAGCAGCACTACAAAGGGCCCCAAGCGGATAAGCACCCTGCAGCATTCATATGAATGGAGCTGAAGAAAGCAACCTGGAGTTGCCTCAAAAGTTCCAGCCTTGTTGATTCCAATTCAACACCAGGTAAGCTGTCAGAACCCTACAGACTCCAACTGCCAACCAGGAGGTGATCCTGAAGCCCAGGTGATCGATCAGGCAAACACCAACAGCTGGACCTCCGAGTGCCTCAGTGAGGGCGGGGGGAACTGGTGGAAACCAGCTCAGAAAACCACCAGGTATTTCAGCAATCTACAGCAAAGGAGTCTCCCGGTGCCCCAGCAGAAGTAAGGGAGGCAGCAGTACAAGGGGCCCCAGGCACACAAACACCTGGTAGCACCCATCTAAAAGGAGCTAAACAAAGCTAAAGGAAAGGAAAAGCAGGCAACCTAGATTTGCCTAAAAGTCCCAGCCTTGCTGATTCCAGCTCAACACCAGGTAAGCTACCAGAACCCTACAGTCTCCAACTGCCAACATAAGAGGCCCCAGCACACAAAGCCAGTGACCAAGACCTAGGATCCCAACACAAGAAGCTTGGGTCAGTGCCCTCTGCTGCCCAGCAGTTAATCTCTTTAAAGGCCAGGGAATAAAGAAACACCATGAGTAAAAAGAAACGTACTATAGATTCCTATTATGAGAAGAGAAGATTAAGACAGAAATTCTGAAGAGGACAACACTGTCACCAAACCCACATCTGCAACATCAAAAGGGAATATGAACTGATCTGAAGCCCAAAAAGCCTTCTTAGAAGAGCTCAAGAAGGATTTTAAAAGTCAAATGAGAGGTAGAGGAGTCCTTAAAAAGTACAATTGGCCAACTGGAAAAAAAGTACACTGAAGAAAACAAGTCCCTAAAAAACACAATTGGCCAATTGGAGAAAAAGTACACTGAAGAAAACAAATCCCTTAAAAATACAATTGACCAATTGGAGAAGAAAGTACAAAATCTAACAGAAGAAAACAATATGTTAAAAATTAGAATTGAACAAATGGAAACTAATGACTCTATGAGAGATCAAGAATCAGTCAAATAGAAACAAAAAAAAAAATGAAAAACTAGATAAAAATGTCAAATACCTCATGGGTAAAACAAATGACCTGGAAAATCGATCCAGGAGAGACAATTTAAAAATTATAGGCCTACCTGAAAATCATGATGGAAAAAAGAGCCTGGACAATATCCTTCAGGAAATCATAAAGGAAAACTGCCCTGAAGTCCTCGAACCAGAAGGCAAAATAACTATAGAAAGAATCCACCGCTCCCCACCTGAAAGAGATACCAAATTGAAAACACCAAAGAATATAATAGCTAAATTCCAAAATTATCAGATTAAAGAGAAATTACTGCAAGCAGCCAGAAAGAAACAATTTAAATATCATGGAACCACAGTCACGATTACACAGGACCTTGCAGCCTCTACATTAAAAGACTAAGTGTAGGGTGTAGAATATGATATTCTGTAAGGCAAAGGAGCTTGGAATGCAGCCAAGGATCAACTACCCAGTGAAAATGAGCGTGATTTTTTGGGGAAGGAGATGGATATTCAACGAAATACGGGACTTCCAAACCTTCCTGATAAAAAGACCAGCACTCAACAAAAAATTTGATCTTCAAGTCCAAGATTCAAGAGAGATATAAAAAGGTAAATGGAACAGAAAGATACAATATGTTGTTAATAAGGGCAAAATGTTTACATCCCTACAAGGGAATATGACACTTTTAACTCTTAAGAACTGTATTGATATTACACCATGTTAAAGGAGTATACATAAAGGGGGTGGATATAAGTAGACTTTGATGTAACAATAAAAAAATATTTAATCAAGTGGGTTAAATGGAACCAAGTAAGTGGATTAGTCTGAGCTAAGAAAATGTACTGAGAAAGGAGGAGGCAGACAAGGGCAAATTATATTACAGGAAAAGACACAAAAGCCTATTAGAGCAGAGGAAAAGAAGGGAGGGGGATGAGTATTGCTTGAACCTTACTCTCATCAGATTTGGCTCAAGAAGGGAATAACATAATCAGGTATAGAAATCTAATTTGCACTATAGGCAGTAGGAGGGAAAAGGGAAAAGAAAAGGGAGGGGGGATAGAAGGGAGGGAAGAAGCAATAAGGGTAAAGCGGAAGAAAAGGGAAAGGGATAATAGAAGTGATGTGGGACTGAAGGAGGCGATGGTCAAAAGCAAAACACTAGTGAGGGGGAGAAAGGAGAAAGAAAAGCATAAACGGGGGGGAAAGGATGGAGAGAAAGACACAGATAGTAATCATAGCTGTGAATGTGAATAGGATGAACTCTCCCATAAAACGGAAGCATAGAGCAGAATGGATTAAAAACCATAATTCTACAATATGTTGTTTACAGGAAACACATTTGAAAAAGAGTGACACATACAGCGTAAAGGTAAAAGGCTGGAGCAGAATATATTATGCTTCAGCTGAAGTAAAAAAAGCAGGGGTAGCAATCCTGATCTCAGACAAAGAAAAAGCAAAAATAGATCTTATCGAAAGAGATAAGGAAGGAAACTACATCGTACTAAAAGGCACCACAGACAATGAAATAATATCATTACTAAACATATATGCACCAAATGGTATAGCATCTAAATTCTTAGAGGAGAAGTTCAGGGAGTTACAGGAAGAAATAGACAGCAAAACTATACTAGTGGGAGACCTCAACCTCCCCCTCTCTGAACTAGATAAATCTAACCACAAAATAAACAAGAAAGAAGTTAAAGAGGTGAATAAAACATTAGAAAAGTTAGGTATGATAAACCTCTGGAGAAAACTGAATAGGGATAGAAAGGAATATACTTTTTTCTTGGCGGTAGATGGCACATACACAAAAACTGACCATGTACTAGGGCATAAACACCTCACAATCCAATGCAGAAAGGCAGAAATATTAAATGCATACTTTTCAGATCATGATGCAATAAAAATTATATGTAATAAAGGGCCATGGAAAGATCGACTAAAAAATAATTGGAAACTAAATAATCTAATCCTAAAAAATGATTGGGTCAAACAACAAATCATAGAAACAATCAATAATTTCATTCAAGAGAATGACAATAATGAGACAACATACCAAAACTTAGGGGATGCAGCGAAAGCAGTTCTTAGGGAAAGTTTTATATCTCTAAATGCTTGCATGAATAAAATAGAAAAAGAGGATATCAATGAATTGGCCATGCAACTAAAAAGTCTAGAAATGAGCAAATTAAAAATCCTCAATTAAACATCAAATTAGAAATATTGAAAACCAAAGGAAAAATTAATAAAATTAAAATTAAGAAAACTATTGAACTAAGAAACTACCACCAAGGAAGAGGAAATCAAAACAACAATTAGGAATTATTTTGCCCAACTATATGCCAACAAATTTGACAATCTTAGTGAAATGGATACATATTTACAAAAACATGAATTGCCCAGATTAAGAGGAGAGGAAGTAAAATACTTAAATAACCCCATCTCAACAAAAGAAATTGAACAAGCCATTGATGAACTCTCTAGGAAAAAACCTCCAGGGCCAGATGGATTTACATGCGAATTCTATCAAGCATTTAAAGAACAATTAATTCCAATACTATATAGACTATTTGGTAAAATAGGTGAAGAAGGAATCTTACCAAATTCTTTTTATGATACAAATATGGTGCTGATACCTAAACCAGGAAGAGTCAAGACAGAAAAAGAAAATTATAAACCAATTTCTCTAATGAATATAGATGCAAAAATGTTAAACAAAATACTAGCAAACAGATTACAGCAACTTATTACAAGAATAATACACTATGACCAGGTAGGATTTATACCAGAAATGCAGGGCTGGTTCAATATAAGAAAAACTATCACCATAATTCATCATATCAACACCAAAATGAACAGAAACCACATGATCATTTCAATAGATGCAGAAAAAGCTTTTGACAAAATACAACACCCATTCCTGTTAAAAACACTAGAGAACATAGGGATAAACGGACTCTTCCTTAAAATAATAAATAGCATCTATCTAAAACCTTCAGCAAGCATAATATGTAATAGGGACAAGCTAGACGGATTTCCAATAAGATCGGGGTGAAACAAGGATGTCCATTGTCACCACTGTTATTCAACATCATACTGGAAACGTTAGCTTTAGCAATAAGAGAAGAAAAAGACATTGAAGGTATTAGAATAGGCAAAAAAGAAACAAAGCTATCACTCTTTGCAGATGACATGATGTTATACTAAGAGAATCCCAGAGAATCAAGTAAAAAACTACTTGAAATAATAAACAACTTTAGCAAATTTGCAGGCTATAAAATAAACCCACATAAATCATTGGCATTTCTATATATTACCAACAAAGATCAACAGCAAAAGATAGAGAAATTCCATTTAAAGTTACTATGGACATAATAAAATATTTAGAATTCAATCTGCTGAAACAAATCCAGGAACTATATGAACACAGTTATGAAACACTTTTCACACAAATAAAGTCAGATCTAAATAATTGGAAAAACATCAGTTGCTCATGGGTAGGCTGAGCTAATATAATAAAAATGACAATTCTACCTAAGCTAATTTACTTATTCAGTGCCATACCAATCAAATACCAAAAAATTATTTTATAGAATTAGAAAAAATAATAATGAGATTCATTTGGAAGAACAAAAGGTCCAGAATATCAAGAGAACTAATGAAAAGAAATGCAGGGGAAGGTGGCCTAGCCATTCCAGATCTTAAATTGTATTATAAAGCAGTAATCATCAAAACTGTTTGGTACTGGCTAAGAAATAGAGTAGTGGATCAGTGGAATAGGTTAAATCTGCAAGACACAGTAGTCAATGACTATAGTAATCTATTATTTGATAAACCTAAAGATCCCAGCTTCTGGGATAACAACCCACTCTTTGAAAAAAACTTCTGGGAAAACTGGAAAAGAGTATGGCAGAAACTAGGCATAGACCAAAATCTCACACCATATACCAAAATAAAGTCAAAATGGGTACATGATTTAGATATAAAGGCTGATACTGTAAGCATACTGGGAGAGCAAGGAATAGTTTTCCCATCAGATCTATGGAGAACAGAAGAGTTCAGGACCAAACTGGAGATAGAGAACATTACGAAAAGCAAAATACATAATTTTGATTACATTAAATTGAAAAGTTTTTGCACAAACAAAGCCAATGCAACTAAGATTAGAAGGAAGGTAGAAAATTGGGAAAGAATTTTTACAAGCAGTCTCTCTGATAAGGGCCTCATTTCTAAAATATATAGAGAATTAAGTCAAATTTATAAGAATACAAGCCATTCCCCAATTGATAAATGGTCAAAGGATATGAACAGACAATTCTCAGACGAAGAAATTAAAGTCATTTATAATCATATGAAAAAATGCTCTAAATCACTACTGATTAGAGAAATGCAAACCCAAACAACTCTGAGGTACCACATCACACCTATCAGAATGGCCAACATGACAAAACAGAAAAATGATAAATATTGGAGAAGATGTGGGAAAACTGGAACACTAATGCATTGTTGGTGGAGTTGTGAAATGATCCAACCATTTTGAAAAGCAATTTGGAACTATGCCCAAAGGGCTATAAAAAATTGGGCTATAAAAAATTGACCCAGCAATAGCACTTCTAGGGCTATATCCCAAAGAGATCACACAAACGGGAAAGGGACCTACATGTACAAAAATATTCATAGCAGCTGTTTTTGTGGTGGCAAAGAATTGGAAATTGAGAGGATGCCCATCGAATGGAGAATGGCTGAACAAGTTGTTGTATATGTACGTAATGGAATATTACTGTGCTATAAGAAATGATGGACAAGTTGACTTCAGAAAAACCTGGAATGACTTGTATGGTCTGATGCTGAGTGAAGTGAGCAGAACCAGGAGGACGTTGTGCACAATAACAGCCACGTTGTGCACAATAACAGCCACATTGTGCAATGACTAATATTGATAAACTTAACCCTTCTCTCAGCAATACAAGGATATAAGACATCTCCAAAGGCCTCATGATAGAACATACTATCCACAAAGAAGAAAGAACTATGGAGTTTGAATGCAGATCGAAGCATACTCTTTGCTTTTTTTTTTTTCTGTTGTGTTTTGTTTCTTCTTTCTGGTGGTTCCTCCTATTGGTTTTAATTCTTACTTACAACATCACTAAGGTGAAAATATGTTTAATAGGAATATGTATAGCCTATATCAGATTGTGTGCCATCTAGGGAAGGAAGGTGGGGAGGGAGGGGGATAAAAACCTTACAACTCAAAAGCTTATGGAAGTAAGTGTTGATAATTCAAAATAAATTAATAAAAAAAAAGGAAAAAACACTAAGGTTCTAGTTGATAGAGCACCAACCCCGGAGTCAGGAGGACCTCAGTTCAAATCCGGCCTCAGACACATAACACTCACTAGCTGTGTAACTCTGGGCAAGTCACTTAACCTCAACTGCCTCACCCCCCCCCAAAAAAATACTAAGGATCTGAGACATTTGTTTCAACTCTCTATTAGAATTATATTATCATACATATCCTTAGAAATGTACAAATAAATGTGCCTTTCTAGGCTTCCCTAAACTCAAGTTTGCACTTCAGTTATTACTTAGCTCTGGTCTTTACTTGAGAAATCCTTAGAAGTTCTGTGTTCCATTTACAAGTTTTGGGTTGTTGTTTTTTTTCCCTGTAGCACTATACTTAGCTTTGTGGAGCAGCTTAGTCTTGATTGTAAGCTTAGATTTCTTGCCTTTTGGAATAATTATTCCAACATCTCCTCTGGTTTTTAATAGAAGCTGCCAGCTCATACATGATCCTGCTTTGTGGTTCCTCCGTACACGAATTTTTTCTTTCTTGATCCTTGCAGTGCTTTTTTTCGTTCTGATACATGAGCTCTGGGTTTAGACTTTCACATTTCTGGAATTTTTCCTTTTGAGGTTCCTTTCAGGAGATGATCAGTGGATTTATTCTATATTTTCCCTACCTACCCTCTGCTTCTAATAGATGTGGGCAATTTTCATTAAAGATTTCTTCAAACAGTGTCCAGGCTTTTTTTTTTTTTTAAATCGTGTCTACCAGTAAATCACATTATTCTTAAAAATTATCTCTCCTTTACTTGTTTTCTAGGTCAGTTGTTTTTGATATCACAAATCTTACATTTTCTTCTATTTTTTTAATACTTTGCTTTTGCTCTAGTATTTCTTGCTTTCTTAAAGAATCACTGGTTTCTTTTGGAATGTTCTAGGTTTCCAGGAATCCATCTCTTAGAAAAATTTACAACTTTTTCATCTGAGCTATTTATTCTCTTTCCAATTCATTCTTCCAGTGCTCTTATTTTTTTCTCTCTTCCTGAATTTCTTCTAGGTAGTCATTGTAAATCCTTGTGTAAAAACCCATTTTTTCCTTTTCAGTCTCTGCATGGAGCTATAAAGTTACTCATTCTTTCCTTTAGATAATTTCTGTATTTCCAATAATTGTTTATATTAGTTAGTGTTTTCTTTGATTTAATCCTCTCGCCAACTTCAGTTACTGAATTGGGATGCTGTGGCAACACCAGGCTCCACTCATTGCTGAACTTATGGGTAGAATAGTCATATTTGATCTCTCTTTGAGTTCCCTGGCCTACTTCACTGACTTACACCTGCTGCAATCAGATTGCCCTAGATCTTTGAAATTCAGAGCTATGGGTCTTCCAGGCCCTCTCTAGAATCTCAAAAGAACCCATGGGCCTGTCCTGTCTTTTATTCTAAGCAATGTGGCAACTTAGGGCACAGCCTGCCATTGGTCCCCAGGAATTTCAAGGTTCCTATCCTATAACTTTCTCAGAGGAGGTCTCTATACTTGATGCCCATAGACAGAGTCTTGCAAGCTATATATACCCTTTTTATGCTTGCATTGGGTTGTGTTAGCACTGACTTAGAGGACAAGGGGTAGAGGAAACCCATGAACTTCTGGCTGACTTTCTGTGCAATTCTGGAATGAAAGACATCACTTACTATAAGTTACTTACTGGTTTTTTTTTTTTATCTTCAGTGTTCTACTGTAATATATATATGGGAGTTGGATGGTCAGCCTCCTGTTGAAGCAGCCAGCTTAGACAGAAGTCCCGTGCTTTTCAATTTATCATTAACCTACTTGGGATATAAGACTAGTAGAATATATACATTTTAGTTAGCTTCTTCACATAACTTCTAATTAATATCTACCAGAACTCCTTCAAATGTTAATATTGTCATCTTTTGTCTTCTTTGCTAGCTTGCTGAATGTGTAGTCAAACCTCAGAATTGTTTTGGTTTGCACATCTCTTATTAATAACGATTTGGAGACTTCTCTCATATAATTTTTAAAATTTGGATTTCTTTTGAGACTTGCTTCTTTATATCCTTTGGGAAAGTGAGATATTACTAAGATTTAAGTTCATTCTGTTGTCCAGTCTAAATATTCACACCTTTTGTTTCTGTCTCCTCTAAAAAGCACTTATTAAATGAATAGGTTTTCACTTTATTGTTGTTATTCATTCATTTAGTCACATCTGACTCTTCATTTCCCCAAGGACTATAGCACATATGTCCAAACACATCTTCCTTGTTTCCATGACTCTATCTCATTCTCTGCCATCCCCATTTCCTTTTGCCTTCAATCTTACCCCAACATCAGGGGCTTTCCCAATGAGTCCCATCTTCTCATTATGTGGCCAAATTATTTAAGCTCCAGCTTCAGTATTTCACCATCCAGTGAACAGCCTGAATTAATTTAAGCATTGACTGATTTAATCTCTTTGCTGTCCAAACTTTCCTTATAGTCCAACTGTCACAACAATACACTGCTACTAGAAAAACCATAGTTTTGACTATACATACCTTTGTTGGCAAAGGGATATCTCTGCTTTTTAGTATGCTGTCCAGATTTGCCATAGTTTTCCTTCTAAGGAGCAAACATCTTTTAATTTCATGGCTATATTCACCATCTGCAGTGATCTTTGAACCCAAGAACATAAACTCTAATACTGCTTCCATTTCTTCTCCCTCTATTTGCCAAGAACCTACCTTTAAATCTGCTGTGGTTGACATTTTAAAAAGTATACAGAGCACACACTTGATATCCATTTATTGTCTACAAAGGTAACTGCAACAAGACAAAATATATTAAACTGAGACATACTTTGATCCACTTTGGAACTTCCATAGTGACTTACTCAAGGACACAAGGCAGTACAGGAATACCTCAAAGATACTGTGAGTTCAGTTCTAGACCACCACAATAAAGCAAATATGACAATAAAGGAAGTCACACAAGTTTTTTGATTTCCCAGTGCATATAAAAGTTATGTTTACATTATACTATGGTCTATTAAGTTTGTAATAGTATTATGTCTAAAAAATGTATATACCTTAATTTAAAAATACTTTCTTGATAAAAAAATTCTAACCATCATCTAAACCTTCAGCAAGTCTTAATCTTTTTGTTGGTGGAAGGTCTTTCCTACATGTTGATGGCTGCTGACTGATCAAGGTGGTGGTTACTGTAGCAATTTCTTAAAATAGCACAACAATGAAGATCGCCACATCAACTGATTTTTCCTTTCACAAAACATTTCTCTGTAGCATGTGATGCTATTTGACAGCATTTTAACCACAGAAGAAATTCTTTCAGATTTGGGGTCACTCCTCTTAAACTCTGCAAATGCTTTATTAACTAAGTTAATAAAATATTTTTTAATATTGCTGTGCTTCAGACAAAATGTGTTTCAGGGCTCAACAATCTCAGATACGCAGATGATACTTCTCTGGTGGCAGAAAGTAATGAAGCATTAAGAAACCTCTTGATGAGTATGAAAGAGGAGAATATAAAAGCTGGCTAGAAGTTAAAACATTAAAAAATTAATATCTTGGCAACTGGTCTAACACTTAAAAACTAATGTCTTGGCAACTGGTCTAACACTAAAAAACTAAGATCTTGGCAATTGGTCCCATCACTTCCTGGCAAATAAAGGGAGAAGAAATAGAAGCAGTGTCAGATTATACATACTTGGGCTCAAAGATCCCTGCTGGCAGTGATTGCAGTCATGAAATTTAAGAAACATTTGCTCTGTAGAAGAGAAGCTATGACCAATCAGGACAGTATACTAAAAAGCAGAGATATCACCTTGCCAAAAAAGGTACATATGGTCAAAGCTATGGTTTTTCTAGTAGCAACGTATGGCTGGGAGGAAAGCTTAGTGTTGTAGAATTGACACTTTCAAATTATGGAGCAGGAGAAGCTTTTTGAGAGCCCCTTGGAAAACAAGGAGATTAACTCAGTCAATACTTAAAGAAATTAATTCAAACTATTCATTAAAAGGTCAAACACTGAAGCTGAAGCTTAAATACTTTGGCCATAATGAGAAGACAGGACTCATTGGAAAAGACTCTGATATTGGGAAAGATTAAAGGAAAAAAGGAAAAAGGGACAGCAGAGGATGAGACGGATAGATGGTATCATGGAAATAACAAACATGAAGCTGGACACTTCGGGAGACAGGAGAGGACAAAAGGGCCTGGCAAGCTATGGTCCATGGGGTCATAAAGAGTCAGTCATGACTGAATGACTGAACAACAACAATAAGAATGAAAGTGTCGGGAGATGGAGTGTATTGTTTGAGGAATAGCAAGGAGGATGAGCACTTGCTATAGATTACAGTGTACATGGAACAATAACCAAGTTCTTTAAAAAAAAAAAAAAAAAAAAGGAATGGCTAGCAACTCTGCTTAGCCAAGAGATAAGGTTGGGTCAGATGTCAAATGGACCAGATGGTAGAGAACCTTAATAACTAGGAAGCAGAACTGAGATGTGATATGTTAGGAAAACCTGATTCTTAACAGAAATATTGTTTTTCAAGGCATCTATGGAAATGAGATATTATTTTCTACAGTGATTTTCTACAGTGTTGTACTAGACGATTCCAATGTTAAATAGCCAGATAGTTAAGGAAATGTCCTGATTATGTCAAAGGCTCATGCCAGAACTTAATTTTAATTCTCTTTTCTCCTTAGTTGAAATGAAGTACATTTTGTTAGACATGTGATTCTTAAACACTGAAGTGACAAGAGGGGTAATAATACTACTGCTATCTGTCCTAGCCACATCTGGCCACATATGGGATACTGTGCTTAGTTCTAGATGCCACATTTTAGGAGATCATTCTAATCCAATAAGCATTTATTAAGCACCTACACTGTGCCAGGCACTATGTTATGTACTAAGGATATACGAAGAAAACTGTGAATAATCCCTGCATTCAAGGAGCTTATATTTTAGGGAATGGGGGTGGAGTGAGTGAGGACACAAAATAAAAACAGATACATATAAAAGTTGTAATTTGAGAAAGGAGAGAACACTAACACATTTCAGAACAGGATTCTGATAAAAGATGGTACATGAATGGAATCCTTAAGGAAACAAGGGATTCTAGGAGGCAAAGGTAAAGAGTATAATCCAGGAAGGAAGGGCAGCCTAGGCAAAGGCACATGCACAGGGGACTGACGAATTCAGCAAATAGCAAATATGCCAGCTGGGATGGAACACAGGATACTCTGTAGATTATATACAGACAAAATAAGTCTGTAAAGGTAAGTTGTAGCCAGACTATGAAGATCTTCAAATGGCAAACGAAATAATTTGCATTTTATACTAAAGGCAAAGGGAGTACACTGAAAGTATTTAGGAAGAGAATAATATCCCCAAATTTATACCTTTGAAAGATTATTTTAACAGGTCTATGGAAGATAGATTAAAGAGGAAAAACACTAGGGGCAGCTAGGTGGCACAATGAATAGAGCACTGGCCCTGAAGTAAGGAGGACCTGAGTTCAAATCTGGCCTCAGACCAAACACTTGACACTTACTAGCTATGTTACCTTGGGCAAGTCACTTAACCCCAACTGCCTTAGAAAAAAAAAAAAAGAGGAGAAACACCAGAAGCAGGGAGATCAAGCATGAGTCTATTCAACAGTCCAGAGAAGAGAACCTGAAATGTGGTGGCCCCCATTCGAATGAAGAGAAATCAAGAGATGAGACATATCTGTGGAAATAAGAATCTGGTAAGACTTGGCAACTGACTTGATATGGCGGAGTGAGGGAAGAGGGAAAAGTTGAGGAAGACTATGAGGCTGCAAACCTAGGAGACTATTAGAATGTTAGTGCCTATAATAGAAATAAAGAAGTTTGAATTAAGACTGAGTTTAGAAAAGAAGATAATACATTCCATTCTGGGTACGTTGAGTTTAAGGCACCTATGGAATTCTAGATGGACATGTCCAATTGGCAGTTGGCTCTGGAGGATAAGAATTCAGATGAGAAACTATGGTTAGACAATACAGTTAGAAGTTATCTACATATAGATGATAATTGAATCCATGGATGCCAAAGAGATCATGAAGAAAATCAGTACTGAAAGCGAACAGAATAGAGCCCAGGACAGAGCTTTGGAGAATGGCCATGGTTAAGGAATAGGATACAGATGATGATTCAGCAAAGAAGCAGTCAGATGAGTAGTAATAGAAACAGAAGAAAATATCACAAAAAAAAAAAAAACAAGAAGCAGAAAGTATTTGGGAAGAAGGTATGGCCAATAATTTCTATAATAATAACTAACATCCATGGTTTAAGATTTGCAAAGAGCTTTACGTGTATTATCTAATTTGATCCTCTAAAAAACAAGTAGGTGCTATTATTATCTCTACTTTAGAGGGAGAAAACTTGGTGTCTGGGGCAAGAAATGTTCAGCTCATTCTGAATCCAGGTCAAAAAAATCTGCTTGCTAAGCTCCTTTGCTAGAAGACATCAAAGCAAAAACTGGACAATCACTTGCAAGGTCTATTACAGAAGGGCTTCTTGTTCAGGCAAGGGCTGGACAAGGTACACTCCAAGATGCCTTCAATTCTTAATATTCTATGATAGAATGAAATGGCTTCTGAATGTTATTCTATCATGTGTATATAGGATGGAAAAGAAAAGGTAGAATGAAACTGGAGAGAACAAATATGAAGCTATTACAGAAGCCTATTATAATTCAAGGAGTATATGGAATGCTCAGGAAGATTAGAACCTCTGGTGTAAGGGCTTGTCAGGCCCTTTTCAGACCTGCTTATCCACCTTGTAGTGTCCACCTGATTCACCCAACTCTCATCGGTGACTTTCCCTGGTGGAATAGCTAGATGAGAACAATTAGTTTCAATAGCCATGAAGGCAGCTGAAGCAGGTACTGTGGAGCACTTAGAACTCGGACAGGCATCAAAGATGCCAAAGATGCCACTGCCAGTCATTTTGACTTTTGTCCTGCCATCGGACTTTGATGACTCAGGAAGAGAAGTGAGGCTGACAACTCTGTGCAATTCTGCCTCACTTTAATCCAATTCACTCACAAGTCAAGATGTCACCCATGATGTCATTGGTCCTCTTCAAAAGGTTCCCCCAAAAAAAAATGAAAAGAAAACATAAGTAAAACTGAGAAACGTAAGAGGTAGAAAAGAATTAAAATTATTTCTAAGGTTGTAAGACTAAGGAACTGGGAGAATGTCAATTCCATTAATGGTGATAAAAATTTGAGCAGAAACTACGGAAGTACACACAGAGATATAATGAAATATGTTTAATTACCCATAATTATTTGTTCAGAATTTCTGCTTAATTGATGTTTCAGTGTTCTAGTCTATTTTAATGTACTTAGTTCCTTTAATTACTATATTGAGAAGCAGTGTGTCATTCTGGATTTAAAATTGGCTTTAGGGTCAAGAAGAGCTGGGCTCAAGAAGACCTTGGTCAAGTTCCTTAACCTCCCAGTACTCCAGACATCTCCCTAAGACTAAGAATTACAGAACAGTTGCTGATCTGAATTGGTGGAGAAGTTCCTTTTTGCTGTACCAGTAAGAAACTAACTACTCCCAACCTGAAAACAAGATAAGAAAAAAGTAGAGTGAATCTTTAAAAAGAAAAATCACAAAAAAAAAATGGCAAAGAAAACTTTTTATGATTGGAAGAAAACTATTACAAATATTTTATGCTTTTCTGGCATGTTCTTTCAAAATAAATGTTTATTCAAGATACAGAGAGCATTACAACATGTAGAATGCATAATTTTGATTACATTAAATTTAAGTTTTTACACAAACAAAAACAATGCAACCAAAATTAGAAGGAAAGAGAAAAAATGTGGGGGAAATTTTACAGCAAGTATTCCTGATAAAGGCCTCACTTATCAAATATATAGAGAACTGAGTCAAATTTACAAGAATATGTCATTCCCCAATTGATAAATGGTCAAAAGATATAAGCAGGCAGTCTTCAGACAAAGTAATTAAACTGTCTATAATCATATGAAAAATGTTCCAAATCCCTACTGATTAAAGAAATGCAAATTAAAACAACTCTGAGGAACCACCTCACACCTATAAGATTGGCTAATACAACAAAAAAGAAAATGATAAATGTTGGAGGGGATATAGGAAAACGAGGACAAGGATACACTACTGATGGAGTTGTGAACTGATCCAACTATTCTGGAGAGCAATGAGAAACAGAAATCCTAGCAGCTGAGAGATACAAAATTGGATCTAAACTCAAAACCACAGATGAAGATAAACTGCCAGGTGACTCTTTTAACAGAGTGAATTAGTGACTCAAGGGAAAGAAATATCTCTCAATGTAGAAATTAAAGGAGAGAAAGGGCTAGGAAAAATAAAAGCTAAAAAGGAAGAAAGGGGGAGAGATTCCTATTGTAATGTTTGGCTTTAAACTCATACAAAATTGTCAACTTTAAATATAAACAGCCCAAATTTTACAAATGATTATGTTGTAAAATTTAATTTGTAAATCTTATGTTTTAAATTTGAAAGGTAATTTGGCATAGAAATGATGTTGCTATAAATAGCTTTGGAGTTTTCAGATCAGGCTACACGACCTGCTTTTTTTCACCTAAGCTGTACTTGAAGCATAATACAGTACTAATGATTACAACAAACCTAGACGTTATGTGCAACAGTGTTTATAGAAAATGTATTTAGAATTACAACTTGGGACACCAGGAACACAATTTCTCCTTTCCCTCCCCCATCAAATATAATTGAGAACCTTCCCTCTGCAAAGCTCTCCCAATGGCATCTGCTGGGACTCCTACAACTATAAACTGCAGGTGGTCAGTGACCTAGGGCAAGAATCCTGGCAGGTGAGGTCCTAGGTGTTAAACTTTTGGAGATATCTCTTCAATCTTTCTCTGATTTTTCATCAAGTACAAGCCTAGTGTACCTTCTTTCCACATTTGACATGTGCTCCTTTTGACCAAAGCTTCTCATTCTCTAGCCTTCTATGGAATTGAACACAATCTCATAACTTTTGCCTTATGTTATCTTAAATCAAGTATAGAACCCTTTTCAAATTTTGTAAGAATTTTTACTGTTTTGTTGTTCAATTGTTTCAATTGTGCCCAAGTCTTCCTGAACCCATCTGAAGTTTTCTTGGCAAAAATACCAGAGGGGTTTACCACTTCCTTCTCCAGCTCATTTTATACAGGAGGAACGGAAGCAAAGAGGGTTAAAGTGACCTGCCCAGGGTCACACTGCTAATAAGTGTTTGAGGACAGATTTGAACTTGGGAAGATATCTTCCTGATTTCAGGCCCAGCACTCTATCCACTGCATTACACAGTCCCAGTAGCCTTTTTTTTTTAAACTTCTAGTAATAATCAACAATTTTTTCTTAAAACCATACTATGTGCCAGACTCTCTGCTAGGTGTTGGGTATAAAAAGAGCAAAATAGGGGCAAGGAATGAAAAGGCTCTCTCCTATATAGGAGCATTTTTCCTTTATTTTCACTTAGACCCTATAAGGAAAAATAAAGTTGCACACAGACAACTACTAGTGGGTCTTTCTACATAGAGGTCAGAAACAATATAAACATTTCTGAGGAAAGCCAGGCTCAAGCTATTTGAGGAATTTAATCACAATAAGTCAAGTGCAAAAATCACTTGTGAAGCAGTCTAAAGCAACTAAGAAGCTTGTTGGTACAGTGGAAGTGTGTAATCAGGAAGATCTGATTTCAAATTTGGCCTCAAGACACTTACCAGATGTGTAAGCCTGGGCAAGTCACTCAAACTATTTTGCTTTATTTCCTCAGTTGTAAAATAAGCACCTATGTCCCAGGGTTGTTATAAGAAACAAATGAGATAATATTTGTAAAATGTATGGCATATAGTAGGTGCTCAATAAATACTTGTTTCCTTTTCCCCTTTGAGAGAGAAGCAAGCAAAAGTATGATAATCATTTAGGGGTGCTCTCATAAAAGAGTAATTGACCTGTGGGAACTTGAAATAGCAGTGAAGATCAGTGACAGCAGATTTAACAACCATTTCTCTCTCTCATTACCTTCAACAATACCAGTCATATCATCACAGATACTACCCTGGACTGGCCTGAAGCATGAAGCTCCCACCTCCATGCATTTATACAAGCAATTCACCATGTCTGGAATGTTTTCCTTATCTCTGCCTCTTGGATTCATTGTCTTCCTTCTTGGTTACTTGTAATAATTTCTCATCTGGAAGCTCTGGAACTTAGCTATAATATTCCTGGGAGTTTTCATGTTGGGATCTCTTTCAGGAGGTTATTAGTAGATTATTTCAATTTCTATTTTACCCTCTGCTTCTAAAATATCAGAGCAGTTTTCCTTGATAATTTCTTGAAAGATGATGTCTAGGCTCTTTTTTATGATAGTTCAGGTAGTCCAGTAATTCTTAAATTATCTCTCCTGGATCAATTTTCCAGGTCAGTTGTTTTTCCAATGACATATTTCACATTTTCTTCTATTTTTTTCATTCCTTTGATTTTGTTTGATTGCTTCTTAATGTTTCATGAAGTCATTAGCCTCCACTTGCCCAATTTTAATTTTTAAGGAACTATTTTCTTCAGTCAGCCTTTGTACCTCCTTTTCCATTTGGCCGATTCTACTTTTTAAGGAGTTTTCTTCAGTGAATTTTGTATATCTTTTTCCATTTGGACAATTCTGCTTTTCAAGACATTATTCTCTTCACTGGATTTTTACACCTCTTTTACCATTTGACCTATTCTGTTTTTTAAGGTGTTATTTTCCTCAGTATTTTTCTGTCTCTTTTACAAAGCTGTTGACTCTTTTTTCATTATTTTCTTGCATCACTCTCATTTCTCTTCCTAATTTTTCCACTATCTGTCTTCCTTGATTTTTAAAATCTCTTTTGAGCTTTTCTATGACCTGAGACTAATTCACATTTTTCTTTGAGGCTTTGGATATAGTAGTTTTGACTTTACTGTCTTCTGAGTTTGTTTTGAATTTTCTATAGTCAAGATCTTTTTCTGCTGTTTGCTCATTTTTCCAGCCTATTTCATGACTTTTAACTCTATGCTTAAGGTGGGCTCTGTCCCAAGCTTCAGGGTTTTTGTACAGTTATTTCAGAGATAATTCTGGGGACCTGCAGGTTTTCAGTTCTTCCAAGGTGGTATGATCTAGGGAGAGGTATGTCTACTACTCTCCTGGCCTGTGCTCTGGTCTATGAGTGACCACAAGCACTCTTTCCACCCTGGAACTGTGAGCAAGGTCCTAACTCTAATGCTAGTGTTCCTCCTCACCCTGAGGCTAAGACCCAAGACTGTGACCCAGATCCAAATGTGGGCAATGAAAAAGAGTCCTGCCCCCAGTGCTGGCAAAGGGACCCCTATAATCTCCTTCTGACCATTTGTTTGACCCTCTTACCTTCTGTGGGCTGAGAGATCTGGAAACTGCCACTCCTGACACTGATTCAGTCACTCCCAAGGCCTACTACTAATTTGCTGGGGCACAGTCAGCTCTCCACTCTCACACCAGTGCAACAGACCTTTCCTGCTGATCTTCTAAGTTGTCCTGGGCTAGAAAATTGTTTCACCCCTTCCTTTTGTGGGTTCTGCCACTTCAGAATTTGTTTTGAGGCATTTAAAGTTTTTTTGGAGGAGTTTTAGGGGGGTTATTATGAGAAACAAATGAGATAATATTTGTAAAATGTATGGCACATAGTAGGTACTCAATAAATACTTGTCTCTGACTTTTCTCTGTCATCTTGGCTCCACACCCCCCCCTACTTTGTCTTCCTTCAATGCTCAAATGTCACTTCCTCCATGAAATCTCTGATCCCTCCAGTTATTAGTGCCTCTCCTTACACAAGTTTCCTTGTACTATATTTGTATGTAGCAGAAGGTAAGATTCTTGAAGGCAGGGATTTGTTTCATTTTTTGCCTTTGTCCCAACACTTAGCACAATATCTTGCATGACATAAAAGGTACTTAATGTTTCTTAAACAGAATTGTTCAAATGGATAAGACTATCATATATTAGTCAGCACAAGTGGAAGGAATGAGAATAAAATTCTAATCTGCCACAGAAGGAAGGAAAGAGAATTCCTGAGGCTACCATTAGCCCTAGGTGACAGTTTGAATGTATAGAATATACACAATTTAAATCAGAGATTACCTATTTACTATTTAATTGTACATTAAGCTTAAGTTTTAATAAATTCATTTTAGTATAAAGGCAGGTAAATTTTATCATAAATTGTTTTTGCTCAAATGCTTGACCAGATAACTAATAATAGCATGGTATAGTGGAAAGAATACTGAATTTAGATTAAAAAAAATATTAATTCTAGCTCTGCTATCTCTGTGATCTTGAGCAAGCCGCTTGGCTTTCTTCTGTACCTCAGTTTTCTCATCTTTAAAAGTAGAGGGTCAAACAAAATGATCTCTAAAATTCCCTTTCAGCTTTAAGTACTATGAATATGTTACTTTGAGGAAAGATATGAGTCTCACTACTTAGACTGCATTGTCATGGCTTATTATTGTCATTTAATGTCAGCGTACCTAAATTACAGAGCCAACTTCTTGAGAAGGTGACTAAAACCATTTGGAAATTGAAGATGAAAAACAAAAAGTCAGCAAATGACAAATAATTCATAGTTTAACCATGTGGTATTAAACCAAACCAATCGGGGCAGCCAGGTGGCACAGTGGATAGAGCACCGGCTCTGAAGTCAGGAGTACCTGAGTTCAAATCCAGCCTCAGACCAAACACTTGACACTTACTACCTGTGTGACCCTGGGCAAGTCACTTAACCTCCAATTGCCTAAAAAAAATAAAATAAAATAAAATAAATCAACAGGATATTATGATACTGGATTAAACTGAATAACAACAAACCACAAAATATTTTCCATATCACAATCTCCATGAATGGCACAGCTCCTGAGTCAATTCATTACCCAAAATTCTTACAAATACTGGAATATGTAAAGAATCTGTGATTTAGCCAGCATAACATATTCCCACTGCAGAAACTTTTATAGATATAGATCCCAAACTAGCGAGTGGCCTGACACACAGAGAGGTTACATAACATGGTGCAGGATATAAACCCCGGTCTTCTTGACTCCAGCGTTTTTCCCCACCGTGCAATCCTACATCTGTATTTCCTAACTATGGTGAGAAAAATCAATAAACCCATTAATCCAGAATATATCAACAGTTAATGTTTCCTATTCAAGATTGCATATAAGTTGGTAAGAGTAGTTTCTGCTCATATTCTCTTGTTCCATTCACATAAAGTTGTAGTTCCAAATGGAATCACAAAAGAGATTTCTATTTGACAAAATCAGTCCTCACATTCTACCCACAGAATGTCTCCTGGTTGTTAAGAATAAAATCCAAGGAGATTTCATCATATGCCATTATTACATATGAAGTGAAATCATCATCTTATAGTCATTTTCCCCAAGCTGCAGCATGTCCTACCATTGTTAAACATTAAAGATTACTCTTAGAATGCAAAAGACCATCAAATCCAATGCCATTTTCCATTGCTTTATCTAGAAGGAAATTTATAAAAAGGAGGTAACAACTGAACACTGACATCTGGAAAATCTAAATTTTCTAATTATAATACTTTTGGTATACAGACTTTTATGACAATAAATGCATACTTTTTGATAGGATATACTTTCAGTTGTATGGGCATCTTCCTGATTTCTCATTACTTTCTGTGTATCCATATTGAGAACATGAAGTTGCTGGATCAACTCTGCCTGCTGTACTGCGTGTTCCTGGTTGTGTTGGTAAAGATTCTGCAGCTCCTGCAACTCTTTCCTATGCAAAGAAAGTGAAAGAGAAAAGCATAAATAACAATCACCTCAATTGAATAACTGCATTCATCTAGCATTATAGATTGAATTTCTATTTTTCATTTATATTTTGCTGTAGGCTACCTTATTAATATGAGAAATAATATGCAAAATATTTAATATACCATATATACCTATAAAATATTGATAAAGTCTCTATTATAACTCTTGAAGCCAAATACTTATAAATTTTTCTTTTATATTCTGATATAAAAGTTCTGGATCTCTACCTTCTTAATACAATTAATTTAATCCTTCAGTGTCAAGAATTGAGTTGAACTGATGACATGAATGGTTGAACAATGCCAAGACACAATCACCAAGATAACCTTTCATTGCCTAATATTTTAAGAGTAGAGAAAATACTTTTGGAATTCAAATACTTGATCACTAACTTTATTGAGTCCTCTGTAATTAACTTGCTTTCTTCATTAATCATAATATCTGACACATAGTAAGCATTATATAAATGCTGGTTATTATTATTTATTAAATTATTTACTATTAAAATTCCCTAAGCACAACTCCAAGATCTATAGAGCTATAGTCTCTCTAGCGAGGACTAACCTCATTAACAATTGCCCAACAGATATTTCAGATGAGATGTCTTCTACACCATAAGAATCTCCAATTCAACATGTTTAAAATTAAACTTATTATTTCTCTCCAAAAACTCAGAACATCACCATCCTCCAATTTCAAGACAAGAACAATTTATTAAGTACTTACTATGTAGTCACTGGGCTAAGTACTAGGGATACCAAAAAAGAGAAAAAAATAAACACTATTCTTAAGGAGTTCACATAATAATGGACAAGAAAATATATATATATATATATATATATATATATTATATATATATATATATATATACATATATAGAGATGATGAGAAAAATACAAAATGTCTGAGGGAAAGGGCTAGTAGCCCATGGCAAGGAATGGGGAGGGATGAAGAAATATATCCTTAAGGAAAGTGAGGTTTGAGCTAAGTTGTAAAGGAAACAAGCAAAGTCTTGAGGTAGAGATGAGGAGGGAGAGCAATCCAGGAATGGGAGGTAGCAGAGAATCTGGAGATAGAGTGTCATATATAATAAGGAATAGCATGCAGGACAAGGAAGCTGGATCACAGAATGCACTGATGTTCTGAAGGTAATACACACAAGATCTGACAACAGATTGAATTTGTGAAGTGAGTACCCTGGGTAAGTGGAAGGATCCTGGTGACCTCAACAATAACAGGGTAGTGGGGGGAAAGGAAGGTCTGCAATGAAGATAAATATTTCAATAGCTCAGGAGAGAGATTAAGGTTGGATATACAGATCTGGGAATAATCTCCAAAGATATGATGGATAAAGCCATGGGATATGATGAGATCTCCAAGCAAAACAACATAGAAAGAAAAGAAAAGGAACCTGGTGGCAGAGGTTGGGAGATACACAGAGTTAGTGGGCATAATCTGGATGCAGATCCAGCAAAGAAGACCTTGTCACACAGGCTTACAACTTCAAGGACCATTCTCACTTGCTACATATATTCAGTTAGTTACCAAATCCTGTCATTCTTTCTATATATCTCTACCATACATTCCCTTTTCTAACAGCCATCACTCTAGACCAGGTCCTACCCACCTCTCCCCCAAACTACTATAATAGCCTCCTAAATATTTCCCCACTATAATGCATCCACCACACAGCTAACAGTGATTTTCCTAAAACATATGTCTGACTATGTCCACCCCCTACCACCCCTCCAAATCAAAGAACTCCAGTGGCTCCCTGTTACCTCTAAGATCAAATATGAACTACTCTATCTAGCACTGAAAGCTTTTCACAAGCTGGCCCCACTCTATCATTCCAATCTTACACATGACGTACACCTTTCTATGTACAGTATTTTGCAGCCATATCAACCTACTTGCTCTTCCTCACACATGAGACTCCATCTCACACCTCTGTGGCTTTGCCCTAGCTGTTCTACTCTACCTGTCTCTCTTCCTCCTTGTCTGTCTCTTCTAGAATTACTGGTCTCTCTTAAAGCTCATCTCAAGGCTCATTAAGCTTTTCCTGATCCCCCAGTTGCTAGTTCCATTCCTCCTAAACTACCTTGTATTCCCTTGGTATACATTCTGTGTACCCTCATAAATGTACAGTACATTTCAACTCCCCCATCAGAAAATAAACTTCTTAAAGATAGGGGCTGTTTCACCTTTTACTTTATATCTCTAGCACATAGCAAAGTGTCTATTCCATTTCAGGTGATTAATAAAAGCTTCTTGATTGAAAGACTGATGGTATTTTTCTCTTTATTCTCAGCACTTAGTAGTCAATCACTCAATAATTACTTTTAAGTGCCTGATACTATAAAGAAGAGCAGAAGAAAGTCCTGGCCCTCAAGGTGTTCTCAATCTAACAGGGGAGACAGCATGCAAAGAACTATATACAAACAAGATACAGACAGAATGAATTGGAGATGGTCAAAAAAGGGCAGGCATTAGAATTAAGGGGGTTTGGGAAAGACTACTTGTAGAAGGTGGGATTAGCCAGGATTAAAAGGAAGCCAAGAGGGAGAGATGAAGACAGAACAAATTCTAGACCTAAGGGACAGATAACCAGTGCATGCAGTCAGGAGATGGGTGGTCTTGTGGAAGAATGGGAAAGAGGCTAGCGTCACCATATCACAGAGTACATGGGGCTGAGTACAATATAAGAAGCTGGAAAGATAAGGCAGGGCCAGGTTATAAATCTGACACATAACAAACAATAAATGCTTACTGACTGATTAATTAGTTTTGGCTACTGCAACTACATAATACCACTGAGAAAACATAATTTTCCAAAATATGTTCCTTTGTATCAATAAAAAACTGGATACTACATATAAGCATGGCATAATATAGCTCTCAACTCAGAGTCAACACGCTTAGATATTCTGGCTGCGAGATGACAAGAAAGTAATTTCCCTCTTAGTGCTCTCTAGAATACAGATAGCTCTCTAAGATACATGCTGCACAACAGTTTTGCTGACCTACCTTGAGAAAGGCTCTTTTCTCACTGGCAGTTCCCTATACCAATGAAATCACAGATTCAGCCAAAAGAAAAAAATACTGCCTTTATATTACATTGCAAAATGCAATGACATCTCATAAATGACTGTCAAATCTAAAATATTCATCATTCTGTATCTAATCTAGGAGTGCATCTCTCCTAGCTTTGCTAGGTCTTTAGATGATAGACATAAAGACCCATAGCCAGAACCATTCCTGAAGCTTTTTAACACTTCTGCAAAACCTGCTAGTGCCTGTACCCTGCTTAGATGGCCTTTGAAAATCCAGTCAACTCTACCCAAGAATAAATCATTCGAAGACTTTTACAAAGAGTTCTCAATCACAGATTCTTTCTCTTGAGTGCATTTGTTAGCAAGAATCAGTGCTAGAACAAAAAGAGGAATAAAGAGTAAAGCAAGTGCTAAGTTTTTAAAATGGCAGTAAGGGCCAAGTGATATGTTTATCATAGTATAAATCTATCCAAACAATCATACAACCTTATAGAAGAGAAGAAAACATCAAGTGGATTCAGGCTTTCAGAAATCAATCTTCTGTGACAAATTGGCCTAAACTGTTTCAGATAGGATGAAATACTAGACATGGCTCAACATTACAACTTGCAGCTAATTGCAAGTGCAATTTCTCATCTCACCCAAAGGATATATTTAAATCTATAAGATATTTTATTTATCATAATTATTAAAGAGTGACAAAAGGTTTGGGTTTAATTGAGGTAGTTTCTTTTTTATGAGTCAGATGGGAAAAAAGTGATTTTCTGGGTTTTAAGTAAATAAAGTTTCGACAAAGAAAAAAATTCTGGAAAAGTGATCTTGATCTGTGTGAAGATGTTAGAGAGTGGAAGATTGTGACACATAGAAGAAAAGGCAGGAGGACCACTGAACTCACAGTAACACATATGAATCTTTGCTCAGAGGGGAGAGAAATGGACTCCTTGGGAAGCAGCTCCTTGCCCTACAAGTAATAATGATATAAATCCAAATATGATATAAAGTGAAATATAATCTAGTAAGTGGTAGAAGAACAGAGTAGTAATGGTTGGTAATTCTCCACTGAGGAAGACCCAGGCAGCTATTTGTCAATCTAATAATAATGATATAATAATGAATAATAAGAGTTTTCCATATTGTTTTCTATATATACATATATATATATACATAGATGCACATTATATATTATGTGTGTATATTACATACATATACACACACATATATACATACACCCAGGGAATACTAAATGGATACAGAAATGCACAAAGTATGAGTAACAAGGAAGCTAGAGATACAAAGACTAAAAGGTAAATTTAACCTTAAAATTATGACTAAAGACATAGTGAAATGAGATCCATAAACAGAATCAAGCTCTAGAAAGAATTACCTTATTTAAAAAGAGCAGGATGGGCATAATAGGAAAAAATATTCACAAAACTATACCCAAAAAGTGATACTCTTTGAGCATACTCTTTGAACTAGCAATACATCTGATAAGTCTCTACCCCCAAGGAGATCAGAGAAAGAAGAAAAAGACCCATATGTACAAAATATTTACAGCAGCTTTATTCCTAGTAGCCCAAAACAAAGATCATATCCATCTATTAGGGAAAGACTAAACAAATTGTGCTATATAAATGTAATGGGATATTATTATAAGGTAAAAAAAATGACAAAAGGGACAGTTTCAGAAGAAACTTCTATTGAAAAAGAGTGAAATGAGAACTATAAAATGTACACAATGAAAATATTATAGAAGAAAAATAACTTTGAAAGACTTAAAGCTCTGATCAAGGCAATGATAAACAATGAGTCTAGAAGACTGAAGATGGCGAAGAGATTATAAAATAAAAATATAGAATGACATGTACATGTACAGTCATGGCCAACAGGAAATTTCTTTTACTGGATTCTTCATATTAGTTACGGAGGTTTTATTCTGCTTTTTAAAATTATTCACCAGGGGAAGGGGGGAGGCAGTAGGAGGGAGAAATGATAAATGTTTACGAAATTAAAGAAAAAAATAAAGACAAATTGAAAATACACTACTATGAAAAGTTCCAGGAACACATATACATATATACATACACACATATATACATACACTATATATATATGCATATATACATTATATACATATATATATAAAATAAGGCAATAACTATCAAAATTATTTGGTACTGGCTAAGAAATAAGAAAGGTAGATCAGTAGAACATTGTAGGCATACAATATACAGTAGTAAATGATCACAGTAACCCTGAGTTTGACCAATGTAAAAATTGTTAGGAAAGCTGAAAAGCTGTCTGGAAGAAATTGGGCATAGACCAATATCTTACACCATTTACCAAGATAAGGTCAAAAGGAATACATGATCTAGATATTAATGGAGATATCACAAGAAAATTAGAACATGAAATATATTACCTACCAGACTTATGGATAGGAGAACAATTTGTGAATAAACAAGAGATATAAAGCATTGTGAGATGTAAAATGGATAATTTTGATTACATTAAATGAAAAAGATTTTATACAAATAAAACCAATGTAGCAAAGATCAGAAAAAGAGCAGAAAATTGGGGTAAAAATTTTATAGACAGTCTCTCAGATAAAAGTCTCATATCTCAAATATATAAAGAACTTTGTCAAATTTATAAGAATATGAGTCATTCCCCAATTGATAAATAAGCAAAGGATATGAAGATGCAGGGTTTTTTTGTTTTTTTAATTAATTTATTTTGATTTATCAACAATAATTTCCATATGTTTCTGAGTTTAAAATTTCTCCCCCTCCTTCCCCAAGACGGTGCACAATCTGATATAGGCTATACATATACGTTCCTATTAAACATATTTTCACATTAGTGATGTTGTAAGTAAGAATTAGAACCAACAGGAGGAACCACCAGAAAGAGGAGACAAAACTCAACAGAAGAAAAAAAAATAGCAAATAGTATGCTTCATTCTGCATTCAAACTCCATAGTTCTTTCTTTGGATGTGGACCGCACTTTCCATCACGAGGCCTTTGGAGATGTCTCAGATCCTTGTATTGCTGGGAAGCATTAAGTTTATCAATATTAATCTTCGCACAATGTGGCTGTTATTGTGCACAACGTTCTCCTGGTTCTGCTCACTTCACTCAGCATCAGACCATACAAGTCTTTCCAGGTTTTTCTGAAGTCAGCCTGTTCATCATTTCTTATAGAACAATAGTATTCCATTACATTCATATACCACAACTTGTTCAGCCATTCCCCAATTGATGGGCATCCCCTCAATTTCCAATTCTTTGCCACCACAAAAAGAACTGCTACGAATATTTTTGTACATGTGGGTCCTTTTCCCATTTGTATGATCTCTTTGGAATATAGCCCTATAAGTGCTATTGCTGGGTCAAAGGGTATTCACATTTTATAGCCCTTTGGGCATAGTTCCAAATTGCTCTCCAAAATGGTTGGATCAGTTCACAACTCCACCAACAATGCACTAATGTTCCAATTTTCCCACATCTTCTCCAACATCTATCATTTTCTTGTTTTGTCATCTTTGCCAATCTGATAGGTGTGATGTGGTACCTCAGAATTGTTTTGATTTGCATTTCTCTAATCAATAGTGATTTAGAGCATTTTTTGATATGACTATAAATGGCTTGAATTTCTTCATCTGAGAACAGCCTGTTCATATCCTTTGACCATTTATCAATTGGGGAAGGACTTGTATTCTTATAAATTTGACTTAATTCTCTATATATTTTAGAAATGAGGCCCTTATCAGAGAGACTGGATGTAAAAATTCTTCCCAATTTTCTAGTTTCTTTCTAATCTTGATTGCATTAGCTTTGTTTGTGAAGACGCAGTTTTGAACAGAAGAACAAATCAAAACTATCAGTACATATTAAAAATGATCTAAATCAAGATTGATTAGTGAAAAGCAAATTAAAACAACTTTGAGATATCATTTTACATCAGACTGGCTAAAATGATAGAAGGGGAAAGCAACAAATGGAGGGGATATGGAAAAACTGGGACATTAATTCACAGTTGGTAGAAATGTGAACTGATTCACCATTTTGGAGAGCAATCTGGAATTATTCCCAAAGAGCTAAAGAGCTGTGTATATCCTTCGACCCAGCAATACCACTATTAGGTCTATTTCCCAAGATGATTAGGGAAAAAAGGAAAAGAACTTTTATGTTCTCAAATATTTAAAGCAGCTCTCTTTGTGGGAGCAAGGAACTGGAAATTGAGGGGATGCCCACGTGGGGAATGGCTAAACAAGCTGGTAGCCTTCTCCAGGGTGAGATGGGGAGGTAGGGAGAAAAAAGTTACAGAGCAGAGAACAAAATCTTTTTATGTTGTACTGTGTACATGCAAATATTTTTCTTTAATCTTTATCTTAAATAAACTCAAAATAAACAAAATGTTTTTAAAAGAAACAAGCAATATTACATTCTGGGATTTTAAGATGGAGTCTCTATACTTGGGGTTTTGTTTAATAGTTTTATAACTATTTCAATATAACTGGTTTCTTTTGTATACAGTGTTTGCTATATCAAAACATTTTATTGGAAGACTTCCATAGGCTTCACTAGACCACCAAAGGGACTAAAAAGTTTAATTCCTGCCCCTAAGGGCAAGGGGGAAAAGATTCAGCACTTGTGAATTGGATCACAAATCTAAAACAGAGGCTAATATATGGTACTGATTTAGGGATGTCAAGGAAAGGTGGACCATCAATTATCCAAGTATCTGCAGGAGTTATACCATTACAGAGAAACTATTAAGTACAATAACTATATAAATAATAATTTCATGCTTCAAAAGATAGGAGACTAAATAAGAACTAGACTACGGTGAACGTGATTCTCACCAACAAGAATCAACTGGTACTAGTTTAGGAACAACGGGGCTAATGGTAATCATAAAAGGAAGATGACAATGCCAGGTGACAGCACAGCATATAGGCAGTGCAGATGGTAAGACCTAGAAGATTTTAGAAAATAGTGGCAAGGTGAAAGGTACGGGCTAGTGGTGGAAAAAGAATTGCTGATTGCCATTTCTTCTATGCCATATGAGCAATCAAGCAACCAGTGAGAAGGAAAGGGCATCCCAGATGGATTCTACTTCAGCTCATGGCAGAGGGAGAAAATTAAGAAGGTAGAAGGCAAAGGAGAAGTGAGCAGCAAGTGGATGTTTTTTTCATTTCTTCCTTATCAATATTATTATAATTGTAGAATTCAAATTTCATTTTTTAATGCCTACCATCAACATGGAACCAAATACCTTCAAGAATTTTTAGCAAGGTATGGTAGCACATTCTATAGCACTGATTTCAGATTCACAGTGAAAGCAATCTTCAAAGAAAAATTATATCTTGGAGTGAAGATGGTGCAGAGAAAGTAGGCACTCACCTGAACTCTCCCCAAATATCTTCAAAGATCTCTAAAAAGTGACTCTGAAAAAATTCTTGAGTGGCAGAACCCACAAAGACATAGAGTGAGGCAGATTTCCAGCCCAAGACAACCTGGAAGGTTGACAGGAAAGGTCTATTACACCAGCCTGAGAGAGAAGCATCCAGTGAGCTGAGCGCAGCACAGACCCAGCCTAAGCAAAGCCAGAGCAGGCTTCGGGGCACTGAATCACCAGTAGCAGTGGTGGATCCAGTCTTCTCAGCCCATACACACCAAAGACAACGTAGTACGTCAGCAAGAGGGATCTGTCGGGATTGGGTGAGAGAGAATCACAGTCCAGAGCAGGCCTGCAGGGCATGCCAATTCAGCCCCTGCACCAGCAATCTGGGAACAGGCCTTGGCTGTGACTGAATCGGCAGCAGTAGCCACATTTTAGAAATTTTAGAAAAGTTATATGTGGTAGACATCTAGAGAAAATTGATTGAGGATAGAAAGGAACATACTTTTTTCTCAGTGCTACATGGCACTTACACAAAAATTGACCATGTACTATGGCATAAAAACCTCACAATCTAATGCAGAAAGGCAGAAATATTAAATGTATCCTTTTCAGATCATGATACAATAAAAATTATATGTAATAAAGGACCATGGAAAGATAGACTAAAAATAATTGGAAACTAAATAATCTAATCCTAAAGAATGAATGGGTCAAACAACAAATCATAGAATCAATCAATAACTTCATCTAAGAGAATGACAATAATGAAACAACATACCAAAACTTATGGGATGCAGCAAAAACAGTTCTTAGGGGAAGTTTTATATTTCTAAATACTTATGTGAATAAAATAGAAAAACAGGAGACCAATGAATTGGGCATGCAACTAATAAAACTAGAAAAAACAGATATTAAAAATCCCCAATTAAATACCAAATTAGAAATACTAAAAACCAAAGGAGAGATTAATAAAATTGAAATTAAGAGAACTACTGAATTAATAAATAAAACTAAGAGCTGGTTTTATGAAAAAACAATAAAATAGATAAGCCTTTGGTTAATTTAACTAAAAAAAGAAAGAAGAAAACCAAATTACCAGTATCAAAAATGAAAATGATGAATTCACCACCAATGAAGAGGAAACTGAAACAATAAATAGGAACTATTTTGCCCAACTGTATGCCAATAAATTTGACAATCTTAGTGAAATGGATGCACATTTACAAAAACATAAATTGCCCAGATTAACAGAAGAGGTAGTAAAATACTTAAATAACCCCATCTTACAAAAAGAAATTGAACAAGCCATCAATGAACTGCCCAGGAAAAAATCTCCAGGGCCAGACAGATTTACAAGTGAATTCTATTAAACAGAACAAGAAAACTTTAAAGAACAATTAATTCCAATACTATATAGAGTATTTGGGAAAAGAGGTGAAGAAAGGGTCTTCTCAAATTCTTTTTATAATACAAATATGCTGCTGATACCTAACCTGGGAAGAGTCAAAACAGAGAAAGGGAATTATAAACCAATTTCCCTAATGAATATAGATGCAAAAATTTTAAATAAAATATTAGCAAAAAAATTACAGCAACTTATCATGAGAATAATACACTATGACCAGGTAGGATTTATACCAGGAATGCAGGGCTGGTTCAATACCAGGAAAATTATCAACATAATTGATCATGTGAACACCAAAACTAACAGAAACCACATGATCATCTCAATAGAGGCAGAAAAAGCTTCTGACAAAAGACAACACCCATTTGTATTAAAAACACTTGAGAGCATAGGAATAAGTGGAGTCTTCTTTAAAATAATAAGTAGCATTTACCTAAAACCTTCAGCGGGCATCATATGTAATGGGGACAAGCTAGAAGCATTTCGAACAAGATTGGGGGCGAAACAAGGATGTCCATTATCACCACTGTTGTTCAATATGGTACTGGAAACGCTAGCTTTAGCAATAAGAGAAGAAAAAGAAATTGAAGGTATTAGAATAGGCAAAGAAGAAACAAAGCTATCACTCTTTGCAGATGATATGATGATATACTTAGAGAATCCTAGAGAATCAAACAAAAAAACTATTTGAAACAATAAACAACTTTAGCAAAGCTGCAGTTTATAAAATAAATCCACATAAATCATTGGCATTTCTATATATTACTAACAAAGCCCAACAACAAGGGATAGAAAGAGAAATTCCATTTAAAGTTACTGTAGACATTATAAAATATTTAGGAGTCAACTTGCTGAAAAAAACCCAGGAACTATATGAACACCATTACAAAACACTTTTCAACATAAACAAAGTCAGATCTAAATAACTGGAAAAACATCAGTTGCTCATGGGTAGGCTGAGCTAATATAACAAAAATGACAATTCTACCTAAATTAATTTATTTATTCAGTGCCATATCAATCAAAATACCAAAAAAAATTTTATAGAGTTAGAAAAAATAATAACAAGGTTCATCTTGAAGAACAAAAGGTCCAGAATATCAAGGGAACTAATGAAAAGAAATGCTAGGGAAGGTGGCCTAGCCATACCAGATTTAAAACATATTATAAAGCAGCAATCATCAAAACTGTTTGGTACTGGCTAAGAAATAGAGTGGTAGATTAGTGAAATACACTAGATACACAAGACACAGTAGTCAATGACTACAGTAATCTTCTGTTTGATAAACACAAAGACCTCAGCTTCTTGGATAAGAACTCACTATCTGACAAAAACTGCTGGGAAAACTGGAAAAGAGTATAGCAGAAACTAG
>NW_020954548.1:12421161-12485535 GCF_900497805.2 Vombatus ursinus
CTAGTTTCTGCTATACTCTTTTCCAGTTTTCCCAGCAGTTTTTGTCAAATAGTGAGTTCTTATCCAAGAAGCTGAGGTCTTTGGATTTATCAAACATAGATTACTACAGTCATTGACTACTAAATCACAACATTTTTAAAGAAAAGAGAAAAAAATCAAAACTAATTAATACACTGAAGAAAACCTGAAAATTTATTTTAGCTTAATTTACTTTAGGGCGTTCCTATTCCCACCAGCTCACTTCCCTTCATCCTCAAGCCCCATTCCAACTCCTTGTTTGTTTGTTGCTGTTTTTGCCACTTTCCCTAGTTTGGGGATGTTTTATTATCTGTTCCAGTTACTCTTTTTCTTTTATCAAGTTATCTAATACTTGCAGTCTAATTTTTCTCTCAATTAAAAAGTCATATGAACTCTATTTCCCTATTCTCTTTCAACTTGTTATATTAAGATTTTTTTTCATGTTCAATGACTTTTTCTAGAAAGTATTCATTTCCCTTGTTCTTTTTGATATTTCTCTTCCCTTTCTGTCTTTTCTAGGCTATTATTCTTTGATTAATGGCTTTTAAACTTATTACTTCATTAGTGTATGTATTCCTAAACACATTAATTCTTCTAAAGTACCTATTTTCTAGTTTTCTCTTACAAATAGTTTATATTTTGTTGTCTTTTTTATCTTGTCCCCTACCCCTACCCCTTTTATGCATTGCCTCACTTTTAGAAATACCAACTTACACAAGTGATAGAGAGGATATTTCCCCATGATTGGAATTTTCCTATGTCCCTAATCATGCAATTCAGCATTAAACCTCCTTGCAATCATTTTTTTGCACATTTGCCATTAAATATCCTCTCTGCCTCCATGTCCTCCCACACTTCTGAGTGTCTATTGCCTCTGGGAGGGCTGACTTCCCTTAACCTGGGCAGTGTGTTGTTCATGGAGACACAACACTAAGAGGTGTTGTTGTCTCTAATCATCAAATCCCAGCAAAATACATCCACTGTAAGGTGGTCTCCTGTTAGAAAATATCTCTCTCCCTTCCAAGGGAATATTCTTCAGTGGGACACCTTTCACTCGTGTCTCCCGGCATACTTCTAGAAAGAAATCTTTAATGGTCTCTCCATTACTGTTGTCATTGTAAAGCACATTGGTGTCCTCCTCCCATTTCCCCTCTCTTTTCTTTTTCTGGGGGTAGGGGGGTAATTTACTTTACTACCTATCCCTTCTCTGTTTACTGTATTTTTTTTTTACTTTTATTTCTGTTGGCTGGGATATTTACAAAGTAAATAATTTGCTCATAATGTATGCTTTTCTTCATAGGAATTCTCCAAACTGCAGGCCTTGTCACCTTGGATTTCACTTCCTTTGCTCTTTGCAATGCATTATTCCATTTCCCCCTATAGTTTCTGGTGGCTATAGAATAGTCTTACATTATTTGAATTTTCTTTTCTCTTATATTTCAAGGTCTTTCTCCAGGTCATTTGCAGAATTGGTTGTTTTTGGAGTTAGTACATTTGATTACTGATTGTCCTGAAGACACCATTAGTTTTGTTTTGTTTTGTTTTTCCCTAGAGATGATCTGTGGATTCTTTTTACTGGCATTTGTTTTCTATGTTCATAGGTTCTAGAGTCTTTATTATATTTAGTATCTCATTAAAAACTGCTGAGATAACTAGAAAGCAGTCTAGCAGAAACTTAATATAGACTAACACTTAATACTATAAGATAAGATAAGTTCAAAGAAAGATATATGACTTAGAAAGACAGAATAACATCAGAAACAAAGTAAAGGAACAAAGAAGAAACTATCTTTAAAATGTCTAACTGGGGGCAGTTAGGTGGCACAGTGGATAGAGCAACGGCCCTGGAGTGAAGAGGACTTGAGTTCAAATCTGGTCTCAGACCCAACACTTCACACTTATTACGTGTGTGACCTTGGGTAAGTCACTTAACTCCATTGCCTAGAAAAAACAAAACAAAACAAAAAAAGAATAACTGGAGGAAGAGTTCAAGACCAAATGATAGAAAGGATCACAGAAGATAAAACAGACAAATTTGATTATATAATATTTACAATGATCTGCACAAACAAAACCAATGCAACTAAAATTAGAAAAAACTAGACTACTGTCAAATCCACCTATGTGTCTAGTAAGGATGTAGCCGAGTCTTTATTTTCAATATGGATCATCTTCAGATTGAAGCAAAACAAGAACATTTATTGGGAAAAAGATCAGGGATCTGAGTTCATGTTAGGTGGCTGTAAAATGAACAAAATGAATTCTACAAATATTAAACGCATAGCTCTATTCTACAATGAACCAAAATCTCTGGTTTGGTCTTTTAATTACAACTTCCCAGATTTTAGATGAGCAGCTAGGTGGCAAAATGGATACAGCACCAGCCTTGGAGTTAGGAAGAACTGAGTTCAAATATATAGCTATTACTAGCTGTGTGACTCTGGGCAAATCACTTAACCCTGTTTGTGCCTCAGGTTCCTCATCTGTAAAAGGAACTGGAGAAGGAAATGGCAAATCACTCCAGTATCTTTGCCAAGAAAATCCCAAATGGGATCATGAAGACATGACTGAACAACAACAAAAAGATTTTAGACTTCCTAGCCAAATCTTAATGTAGACCCACATTTCATAACTAGATTATCCCCACTTTAGAGAGAGAATTCCTGTTATGGTAGGATTTGATACCTATTACTAAGAATATACCTAGATGGTTGCAACTTTCATACTGTACTTCTTAGCAAGACTATATAAGGTCTTTATATCCACAGTTCTTTGTAGGTCCTGAAATATTTTTAGACCTCCTATCAATTATTGTAGGAAAATGTATTCATTTACGATGACTAAAACAGATTGTCACTTTCGCTGAGTTAGTCTTTTTTAGTATAGTTGATTGATTAGTTAGATTTGTTCCATCAAACTGAAAAGGAGCTTCTTAAAATTATTAAGTACACTTATCTCCTTTTCAAAATCATACAACATCATTATTTCTATTCGTTTCATTACTATTCTGTAGTAAATGAACCTTGTCAATGACTATAGGATCTTCAGATATCCTTCCTAGTTTTTATTAAGATTTCATCTAATCTCAGTTTACAAATGAAGGTTTTTCTTACAATTTTCTGTTGTAGTATACAACAGATCTATTGTAGATTATTCTGTAACTTGGAACTGCGGATATTGCTGACAAGAAGCATCAGATAGACTTTGTCCCTCTAACTGGCAAGATATGTTTCCCATTTTCTTTTGGGAAAGACACTCTTTTTGCTCCTCAGCTAATATATCATTTTCTTTTACACACTTTTAGTTATACAAGTTTTGAATAATTTGTACTAAATACATAAACATATAATTGGCCTGTATTAAAAGAGGTCACGGATGTTTTCAACTTTTGATAACAAATATGTAATGCCTCCTGTGTGGGAAAAAAAAAGGTTGTGTTAGGCTTGTATCTAGGAGGAAAGGCCTTACTATTAATTAATTTATAACAGCAATAATAATTAATAACAGTGATTATAACCAATAACTGTGGAATTTATCCAGTCCTATCACTTTCCAGTTTTGCAGAAAAGCCAGTTTTAGTACCTCCCTAGGTAAAACTTCTGTCATTCATTATATTAATGATGCATAAATTATTTTTTTCTCATTTGATCCAATTTGCAATTTCATTGTGCTAAACTTCTTGAGACTATGGATATCCAGAAATTTTCTACATCTTCTGTTTTTCTTCCTTTCTTTCTTTTTGCTTCTTTCTCTTTTCAAACCTCCGTAATAAAGTTTTTGATTAATGTTGAATTGTTCATATTCTTCTTTGTTTTGCTTTGTATAAACCTTAACCTGGGGCAGATAGTGAATACAGCATAGGACTTAAAGTGTCAGGAAGACCTAAGTTCAAATTCTATAAATGCTAGCTATAATTAACTTTTATATTTTCTTTTCAATTGTTGATTAAACTAATCCAAAATTATTGATATGTTTTTGTTTTTCTGATTTCTTTCCACATTTCATTTTGTTGCATCAAATAGGGCAATACGAAATTTAAGTTTTCTATTGCATGTACCAAGAAAATGTTGATACAATCTTCGAACACCATTCTGCAGAGGTTTAATAGCTCTGCTGTGGTCATATTTTACACCTGTGCTTAGGGATATTACTTTTTAGCTTCATCATTCCTCTCATGGTTCTTAAAAAGGCAATGGATACTGCATAGTTGATTGTGTAAGTCCTTTTTTTCATTTTTGGTCAAATATTACAGAAGAATGCATTTGTTCATGATAATTATAGCAGATGCTAGCTTTCATGAATTGATTTGCTAGATGGATTCATGTCATCAAACTGAAAAAAGATCTTTAGAGAATTCCAGTCTAAATATGCCTACCTAATTTTCAAAATCATTTAAAATCTTAGTATTAATTTTGTCATCCATGTATTTATTTATAATTTCTAGAGTTTGCATTAAATGGAGATTTTCAATGACTTTGGGATCTCCAACTTTTCCCTCTTCAAATTTTAGTAGCTATCTTATCTCTTACTTCTCCTAATCTGGGCTTTAAGGTTATATGTTTTTAAAAAGAATTACCCCTTTGTGGCTAGAAATGTTGCTGTATGATTTAATGTTTAGTGTAGCACTGATAAAAAAGCAAAGCCATATGAAAACTTTGCCTATAATTGGTGGCATCTGTTTCCATTTTTGTTTTTATACTGTACAGTATATTGTACTGTATATACTATACAACTTTATACTTTATAAATGTTTTCAAGTATTCAGTTCTCTTCATATATCCACTTTCCTGGTCATCACCATCTGCCTTGAAATGTTTCCAGCATGCAAAGTATTAGAATTTGCTTTTTCTGGTGGTTTTTGTCTTCTTGTGGCGCTACTGTCTTCCATGTCAAGCAGTCCCATGCTGCACCATTTCTTAGATTCTAAGGAGTAATTTCATCATACTGGCTAAGTTGCTTACTTAATCACTTGTGTCACAAGAGCTCAATTCCCTAGTGACTAAGGATTTACTGCAAGGACTCTACAGCTACTATAGTGGTATCAAAGCTCACAAAATCTCCTTGTCTGGCATTCCTTTACTTTGCTGTTACCTAATCCTTCCCCTCCTCACAACCAAAACATGGAACAGACTTTGATGGGGCCGTGATTATTATTACTATCAGCAGCAACAGCATCATCTTCCATATGCTTCTCTTCTCTATTCCCATTGTTTCAACCCTAATATAGGTCCTCATTATTACCCACATAGAATATTGCAAGAACCTCTTTTGAGATTGCCTGTCTAAAACCTCTATTTTATAAAACTCATCCTCCACACTCTACCCAAAATAATGTATCAGTATTCTAATCAAAAAAATTCAATAGTTCTAATGTCTACTAAGTAAAGTTGAAATTTGATTACTTCGCATTCAAGATCCTATATAATCAGACACCAGCCTACTTTTCAAGTCTTCTTTAATATTATTCCACTCTATACTTCAGCCAAACTAAATTACTCTCTGCCCTCTAAACCCCACTCTTATTTCCACACCATGGATAAAAACAAAAAAACTGACATTGTGATCAATTGCCTTCATACCTTTGTTCATCCTATTTCTTATGAATCAAAGGCCATCCTTCTCTTCAGTCACCTATTAAATTCCTATCCATTCTTTAAAACTTAAGTGCACTTCCTTTATGAAGCATTCTCTCCTTGGTAACAACCATTTCGCTCAGACCTCAAATGGCAGTTGCTGATGTATTAAGCATCATATAATGAGAAACAGCATGATATGTTGCATAGAGAGCTGGCCTTGGAGTCAAGAAATGGGTTCAAGTCTTTCCTCTAAAATATACTGGCTGTGTGACCCTGAGTAAATCATTTAACCTCACAACGCCCCAGGCAATTTAAAAAGGAGACAAATTGCATAGAAGATGTAGATCTGTAACAATAAAAATACATATTTGGAAATTTTATGCCATTGAAAACACAGATTAAGTACAAAAGAATTATATTATAGTTACTTTTGACAGTGCTCTGCTCAAAAAAAGTAATTGATAAGTCTGTTCAATCAATGAATGCTATAAAGAAAAAAGTATAAGCATAAAAAACTGACAATTTTCCAACTCATTATATTCTCTCCATACCTTAGTCATGGCTTGAAAATAAAGAGGGGGCACTGAGTACTTAAGCCATCTTAGGTATTCAACTTGTTCTAAAAGAATAAGTCAGGTACTCTCAAGAACTTAGCCTTACTATAACATAAATATATCTACATGCTATGCATATTGTGTGTATGTGTGTCTGTATATATTTTGATATACATATAAATGTATAAGCATATAAGTATATATCTATGTATGTATATCCTTTCTCTATAAACAACATTGTAAGATTTTTTTTTAAAATACACTTAAGTAAGTTTGAGTAAATATATGCATTTTCACCTGAACATACACGGAATAGTTACCCATATTTACACCAATCTTATTAAGACTCCTTTGACTAAATTTATGTTAAAGCACAAATTTTAGATGAATTTGAAAATTAAAAAATTAAAAATAAAGCTTACTTGAATAAATGTGAAAATAAATATAATTTTAATAATATGAAAAAGAAAATGACAATATGATAAACACTTGATGTAACTAACTTTTAATTTTTTATAAGATATATCACTAAGAATAGAGACCTTTTAAGATAAAAAGGAACTATAAGGAGCAGGATTAAAAAATTTTGTTGTTACCGCTTGCACTTGGTTTTTTGTTCTCTTTGGTATTATGGGAAATTTTAATGGACTTAAGAAATATATATTCTTAAAACTATCTAGTCCAATGCAATATACTATTATTTATGAATTTAAACCATAAATGAATAAAGTCAAAACACAGGGTTCTAAATATGTTTTTCAAACCATATTTTATTTGAAAATGCAACAGCTTTTATTTTTTAATGATTACATTTTAGGATGTCTTATTTGAAGTCAGTTTCCTGCTTTGCAACATCAATTTTTAAAAAGCTGTGGGTCTTAAGTGAAGGAATATAAATGAATGTCAGTCCCCGCTGGTAGATTTGAATATATAACTTCTTATTGAAAGAAAATAACATGTAATGAAACTGCTTATAAGAAGTTAGATCTCAAACAAGAACCCAATGTCCATTTCTACCTCATACCTTCATTCTGCAATCAATGTCATGTTTTTCTTTTCTCCACTGTGTTTCCTGCTTCCTCAGGTTCTCCAAATCATTTAGCAGTTCATTGCAGTGTATACTTAATTCCTTATTTTCCTCCTCCAGCTCTTCGATAATTAGTATGTTTTTCTCTTCCTTCTTCTGTACCCTCTCCTTAGTGTTCTGCAGACAGTACCATGAGGACCAATAAACAAAACAAAACAACAATAACAACAACAAAATCAAGAATTAATCAGCAAATATAAGCTATACAGTTTTACCCCCACGGCAGCTTTCTATATTTGATGGCCAAGGTCACCTGTGTACTTTTATTGGCCTCTTTTCATGCAGGTGGAAGGGTCATATTTTTTAACTGGATGACAGCTTTGATGAGCACACATTTACAAAGAGCACATTAATTGATCAATCTGCCTTTGATGCTGTCCCCAGCTATTTTTGAGACCCACACAGACATATCCTCCCAGACCTGGGCTTTATCAATTAATAATGCTAGTCCCATCAGAATCTAATTACAAGAAGCCACATCTTCACACTCCTACTTTCTTTGCTCCATTTCCATCATTAACTATTTATTTGAAAGTTATAAAGCTTAGATTCTTAGCTTTAAAGCAGCTTTCCCAGAGTTTTGAGTGTAAGAAAACTCTATGATACAGGAAGGCCTAAGGCAATTTTTCCTCTAAGCTTGTCACTTTCTGTGCCACAAAGGCTGACAATGCTTAAAGAAGGACTTCAAAGCTACAGTTCTATAAAACTATGTACAAGTCAATATACCTTAAGCTCTTGACTTTGATCTTTAAATTTCTTCTGTAAGTCACTCAATTCTTTCTTTAAGAAAACATTTTCTTCATCCACAGCAATTTTCTTTTCTATAAGGGTATTTATTTCCCGTTGTGATCCTGATTCTCTCTGTTGAAAAAAGTGAAGAATACTTGTAAAAGCAATGTTATTACTCGAATTTCCTCATCTTTCCATTATTCATAGCTAAGATAAGAAAGTTTAAAAACTCATTTCTGCAGATTACGAAAATCTCATATTCATATAGTGCTTTTGAACAAATAATTGTCCTAGCAATAAATCTGTACAAGGATCCATTTTTAAACTTATACTAGTGTCAAAACTAGTACTACACAATGTACCACATAGATGCTAAGTTTAGTGAACTATCCTACCACACTGTGCCTCAACTAACATCTGAAATTTGACTTCCTTTGTTATAATAATATTCATTAAATTCAGTTACCCAATATAAAATAGCTTTTAGAAACTACACTTTCTATTTGTGTGTGTGGAAAAGAATAGGTTGTTATAAGCTAAACAAGTCAATTACAGACATCTGCTACTGATATTTTTAAGGTAATTTAACAGTGGGGGGACCTAGGGGACTCAATGGACAAAGGTCTGCATCTAGAGTCAAAAAAGACCTAAGTCAAATCCAGCCTCAAGACACTTACTAGCTATTGTATGATCCTGGCCAAGTCACTTCTGTCTGCCTCAGTTTCCTCAACTATAAAATGAGGATAATAATAGCATCTCCTTCCCAAGGTTGCTGTGAGGGTCAATGAGACAATACTTGTAAAGTGCTTTATAAATGCTTATATTGCCCCCTCCTTTCCCTCTCAATAATGCTAAATAAAATTAAAGGTGTATATAATTCAAGGTCATATAACAGGCTTCGATGGAGTGAAAAAAACATCTTAATTATAAGCTTGAATATAATAGGCTAAATTCAACCATAAAATTTCAGGTATGTACAATGGATTAGAAAACAAAATTCATCCATTTTCAGCCAAGAAGAAGCACACAGAAAACAAGTACACCATTAAAGTGAGAAGCTGGGACACAAGTGACTCTCAATCAGCTGAGCCCACAAAAGTAGTAGTTGTAATCATGACTTCAAATAAGAAAATAATAAAAAGAGAATCTATCAAAAGAGACAAAAAATGAAGAGTATAATATAAAGTTATTACTTACCATGAAACAATATTAATATTAAATATTATGCACCAAAATAAAGAGTATCTGACTCTGCTTTAACTCTTTTTTGAATGAAAAACTAACTAAAAAGCTAAAGAATTTGCATACAAAGACAATAATTATAGATAACTTTAAAGTACTTTGTTCAGAACATGACAAATCAAACCAAAAAAAAGCAAAGTATGAAAATTAGAAAACATTTAATAAACTATAGTGATGATTAACAGGGAATCTTAGACAGCATCAATACTTTTGAGCATTACATAGCACAATTAGCAAAAGCTCTTACCTTCTAGGGCATTAAAAAACCTATGGTCTTATTCGAAGGCATGATTATGAAAAATATTGTTCACAAACACTAGCAATGAAAATTAAATAAGGGAAATTTTTTTAAAGTACAGGTATAAATAGAGAATAAGTAATGAATTAATCAAAAAACAAATCATAAAAACAATATAATTACATGTAAAAAATAATAATAATAACTGTGAGAAACTAGACCAAAATTTATGGGATGGAACTCAATCAGTTCAGGGAGGGAAATTTATACAGCTGAATATTAGGTTAACAAAAAAGAAAAAAGAATGGTTTGAGCATAATTTTTTTAAAATAAGAATATATATAAAGTAATAATATCAATGCAAAAAAAGACATTTTTAAAACCAAAAGTTAGACAAAAAATAACAGAAAAACAAGACACCAAAAAAAATTAAAAAGACTAGTGAACTTAAAAAGAGATCATTTTAAATGACTAACAGAAAACACAAATATTTTTTATTCTAATTTAGCAAAAGAGGAAAAACAAATGACCAAAATAAAAACATAATATGGAGTATTCATACCAATAAAATTCATACCAATAAAAATACAAGGATAATTGTACTCAATTACATCCTAAAAAAATTTTAAAAAATTTTGTAAGTATAAATACGTTTTAGCACTTTTTAGGACTGAACAAGCCATAAATGAGCTCTCCCTCCCCTAAAAAATCTGACTCCACTCAGATTTATTAATGAATTTTATCAAATATGTAAAGAACAAATAATCCCTTTCCTACATAAACTATCCATAAAAAATAAAAGAAACTAGCTACCAATCAAAAGCTTTTTATTGGGGCAGCTAGCTGGCGCAGTGGATAGAGCACCACTCCTGGAGTCAGGAGGACCTGAGTTCAAATCCGGCCTCAGACCAAACACTTGACACTTACTAGCTATGTGAGCCTTGGCAAGTCACTTAACCCCAACTGCCTAAAAATAAATAAAAAAAAAGAACAAAAGCTTTTTATTTAGACAAATAACAAGCTCATAAGCCAGGGAGAAATAATTCAAAGAAAGAGAACTATAAAACAATATCAAGAATTCAATAATATTTAATACATGAAAGACATCATTACATTCTGTGGATACAAACAACAAAGGGAAAACATTCTCTTCAGAGATTACAACATTTGGGAGCTACAAAATATACACAAATGAGTACTGTACGAATTGTGAGTATGATCAACTTATAGGCCAGTATCTTGTGAGTAACTGTGGATCTCAATAAAGAGGTTCTGTTATTTCAGGATTTGATAGTGATTGAAAAAAAAGATTGAAGGAACTGAGCTCATATCCTAATGAGAAAGGACCAGGATTCAAATCCCAGCTCTGCTACTTACCACTTGTGCCACCCTAAGCTATTCATTTACCTCTTTAGATTTCAGTTTCTTCCTCTATCAATGGGGGATTTGGACAAGATTGTCTCGAAAATATCTTTTAGATCTAGAACTAATAACTTCAGAAGCACACTATCATAAGAAAACAGGAGCATCTAAAGAACCTTATTATGGGTAGGGAATTCTTTTTCTTGGACTTGGCAAAAGACAGCCTCCATGATAGTGCTAAAAAAAAAATTCAGCTAATGTAACTGGCAATTTTCTGTTTAATTTAATATTAAAGTTAATTAAACACAAACACAAAAGTGGTGCCATACCTTTCCCTTGTTTAGGGGGTTTGTTTGTTTTACTTATTGTTTGTTCAAAAGAATGCATTTGCATTATATAATTTGGTGAATAACATTCTTGAATAGCTCCATATGCTCCACATGCAGGTACTCCCTCTAATGATGTAGCTTGCGAACAATTTATGTTGCCTCCTGCTCTGTGATTTTAATCTATAAATTCACTACAGATCATGTGCCTCACATACTGAATACCATTCTGTAGAACATTTAATACCTGGGAGATGACAATTCTATACTTGGGATGTCCATCAGTTAAACCTCGTTCTTGCTACATGAAAAGCACATTGATTTTTCTTATCCAAGAAATATTTAGTGATGTATTTTATGCTATTTCAAAAGATTTCAGAGTTGGAAAAGGACCTCAGTCCTCAGCTAAAGTCTTAGCTCAACAATGTGCCTAACAAGTGATTGTTTGGCCTTTCTATGAAGACTACCAAGGAGGAGGAACCACTACCTTTCAAAGAAGTCCATTACACTTTTCAAGAGTTCCAATTGTTAGGATATGTTCCTTTACATTAAGAGTAAGTTTGTTTCATTGCGAATTCTACCTACTCTTCTTAGTACTATCCTCTGAGGGCAAAATTTAAAAAATATATATATAATCTCTGTTAAACATAAAAGCCCTTTAAATATCTGAAAAATAAAACTATTATGTCTCCAGTGGTTTTTCTCCAGGCTAAACAACATATACAGTTATTCTAACTGATCTTCACAAAGGAAGAAAATGAGGCCTTTACCATTCAGATTACCCAAAAGGAAACTATCCAACTTATCAACATCCTTCCTCAAATGTCATGAAAAGAACCTAACATAATGTTTCAGGTGTAGTCTGAAGGAGAGCAGGACTATCTATCACATAAGTCAACCAGATCATCATAATCTCAAAACAAAGCAAAAGCAAAAATACAGCCAGTTAAAAGAGATAAACAGGAAAAGAACATCTTGCTGAAAAGTACCATAAAAAATTAATTTGTATCAATACAAAACACATAGGCACCAAAAGGCATTGCATGTAAATTTTTAAAGGAAAATTTAAATTAGTTACAGGGAGAAATACATAGTAAAACTATTCTAGTGGGGGATCTCAATTTACCACTCACAGACCTATATAAAGCTAACTAAAAAACAAACAAAAAAGAAATGAAGAACCTGAACTGAATTTTAGAAAAGTAAATAGGACAGACCTTTGGAGATTATTTAAATGGAAACAGAAAGGAACATACATATATCTCAGTTGTTGATGATACCTTGCTTTACAACCACTGGCCATGGATTAGAGTATAATAACTTCATGAAAAAATGCAGATAAGAAGAAATATTAAATATACTTTGTATACCATGATATAATACAAATGATATTCAATAAAAGGCCACTGAAGCAAAGATTAAAAAGTAATTGGAAATTTAAGAACAATCCTAAGGAATGAGTGAGTCAAAGAACAAATCATTTAAAAAATCAATAATTTCATTAAAGTTAATGGCAACAAGGGGACAACAAATGGAAATTTTGGAGATGTAGCCAAAGAAGTAATTAGGAATAAATTTTTATCTCTAAACACATTCATCAATAAAAGAGAAAAAAAGCAGAGCAACAAATTAGGCAGGTGATTTAAAAAAACAGAAAACAAACAAATTACAGCCCTCATCCTAAATTAAACACCAAAATAGAAATCCTGAAAAATCAAAAAAGAAATTAACAAAATTGAAAACCCAAAGAAGTGAATTAACAAATGAAACTCAGACCTAGGTTTTTTCAAGTCAAAAAAATAAACCATTAGATATTTGTATTTTTTAAAAGAGAAAAGAAAATCAAATTACCATCATCAAAAAAGAAAAAGGCAAATTGGCAACCAATGAAAACAAGAAATTACTAGGAACTATTTTCTGCATTTATATGACAAAAATGACAGACTAAAATGTAAACCCAACTGTAGAAAAAGAAATCGAAAAGGCCAAAAATTAACTCAAAAAGAAAAAAGGAACAAGTGCATTTACAAGCAATATTTATGAAACCTTTAAAGAACAATTAAGGCTTAGATTCTTATAATCTAGCCACAGCTTACCAGTGTTCAGACTCCTTAAGAGTCTGCCCTATATGCTGAATGTTCTAATAAACTTTGTCTTTGGCTGAAAGAAGGCCTGGGTCAAATTGTTTTGGGCAGGACTCTCGTGTTGTGATTTTGGGGTCCCAGCACCCCTGAACCCCTAAACTGCATCATTTTGGTGGCCTGTTTGGGAAAACTGCCTAACTCCAAGTTCTTCTCCAGCTAAGACTGGAAGATTTGTGTCTTCCAGACTACAGGCCATTCACCTACAGTTGGTAGCAAACAGCTAGTACCAACGAGTGTCCCCCATCGTTCCTGGATGCAGCCTGTGCTCAGTTCCAGTCAGCTTCCTCTTTGAGACCCCCTGAAGGCAGGCACAGCTCTATGCCCCTTGCCAGCAGGTAGCAGTTTCAGAAGCTGAGACCTTTACCCCTTACTCCAAAAGAATTTGGGTCCCATTTGTTTGAGGGGGGAATGATGGGGTTGGGATCTGAGCCCCAGAAAGGAAAAACCCTGGACTTTCCCACAAGGCCAGCCCTCTAGTATTCACTTGAGGCTGTTATCAACTGGCCTTTCATTGTGGCTACACCCAATCTCCCCTCCACTGTCTTACCTCCCTATGTATAGCCCCTGGCCATTTCCCACCCTTAATCCTAGCTAGGCTCCATTCTCAGTTGGCCATATGGTCCAGGTCCCTGGAATTTTATTACCTCATAGACCACTTGGCCACTCCTAGATCCCTCCCATAGTCTTTCTGTATATAAGGTCCATCTTGTCCCCATTAAGATGCTTAGATTCTTATAATCTAGCCACAGCTTACTAATGTTCAGACTCCTTCAGATGCTTGGTCTGCCCTATATGGTGAATGTTCTAATAAATCTTATCTTTGGCTGAGAAAAAAAGTAAAGAACAATTAATATCATTCTGCATAAAATCTTTGAAAAAATTTAAAAAGAAAGGGTCCTATCAAATCCTTCTATAATATAAATATGATCATGATACCTATACCAGGGAGAATTAAAACTCTAAATACAAATATCTCTAACAAATACAAATGCAAAAATTTGAAGCAAAATATTATCAAGGGGATGACAACAACATATCACTAAGATATATCACTATCCCCAGGCTGAATTTGTAACAGGGATGTAGGGCTTGTTTAATATAAGTAAAACTATAAACATAATTGACCACATGAATAACAAGAACAAACAAAAGATTATATCAATAGATGCAAAAGAAATTTTTGACAAGATAAAATACCCACTCACATTTTAAAAAAAGCACTAGAAAATACAGTAATAAATAGAGTCTTCCTTAATATCACAAATAGTTTCTATCTATAACTAAGAGCCAGCACTTACTATAATGGTGCTAAAGTAGAGGCTTTTCCAACAAGATCAGGGGTAAAGCAAAGATGTCCATTATCCCCACCAGTATTCAAACTAGCGCTAGAAATGCTAGTCATTGCAACGAGACAAGAAAAAAAAAACTGAGACAATAACTATAAGCAAAGGGGAAACAAAACAATTTTTTCCAGATGACATGGTGTTGTACTTAGAAAACCCTACAGTCAATTAAACAACTACTGAAACAATCAACTTCAGCAAATTTGCAGAATATAAAATAAGCCTATATGTCTGTATATTACCAACAAAATGCAGCAGGAAGAGACAGAAAAATTCTAGTCAACATGTCCAAAATTGAATTCATCATGTTTTCTCCAAAACCCTCATCCCTTCAAAACCTTTATTTCTTTAAAAAAAAGAAAAAAAAAAAAGAGCACCACTATCCTTCTAATCATGCAGGTTTACAACTTAGGTATCATCCTCAACTCCTCAATCTGTGGCCAAGGCCTGATGATTCTCTAGCATATGAGCCTTTCTCTTCTCTGATACTGGCACTATTTAGGCACAGGTCCTCATCACCTCACAGCTGGACCACTGCAATAGTCTGCTGGCTAATTTCCCTGCCACAAGTCTCTCCTCACTACTGTCCATCCTCCAATCAGCTATCAAAGTGATCTTCCTAAAGTGCAGGTCTGACCATGTCACTCCTCTATTCAATAAACTCTAATGGCTCTCTATCACCTCCAGATACCTAATCTCATTTGGCATTCAAAACCTTTCAAAATCTGTCCCCCTACACACACACACACACACACACACACACACACATCCCTTTCCAGTATTCTTATACCTTACATCCTACCCACATACTCTTGTGATACAGTGACACTGGCCTACTTGATTTCCTCAAATAATACACTCCATCTCCAAACACTGAGCATTTTTATTGGCTTTCACACCATTCCTGGAATGCTCTCCCTTCTCATTTCTGCCTCCTGTCCTGTCTTCTTTCAAGTCTCACTTTCTACAGGAAGCTTTTCCCAATTTCTCCTCAAGCTATGATTTTCCCCCTCTTCTGCTGTTAACTCAGTATTATGTACCTACAGTGACTTTAACAATTTTTTTTAAAGGTGAACCTGTTCCCAATGGCTCTCTTCCTCTCATCATCTCTTCTCATTTGTTATCCTTTTCCTTTTGGGGTTTATTAGTTTCTCTTTCTCTCCTGCTTTTATCTGATCATATAATTCTTCCTCCACACATTTTTTCCTCTCAATTAGTCAAAGAGAGTTCTGCTTCCTCTCCACCCCTTCAACTACTCCTGTTTATTAGTTTGTTTGTTTTTTTCATTTCCTTTTTGGACCCTTTCCAAAAAGGACTTCTCTCATTCTCTTCATTATCCATCCTCTCTTCCTGTCTACTTTAGGACCTCCCAATTTTTCTTAATTCTAGCACCTTTCCTGTATTTCTAATTTATCTTATATGTAGCTTGTTTATACATGTTGCATAGTCTCCCCTCCATTAGATAGTGAGTTCCTTGAGAGCAGGAACTTTCTACCTTTCTTTGTATCCCCAGAGCTTAGTATAGTGCCTTGCACTTAAGAAGTAGACTTGTAATAAATGTTTAGTGACTGTCACAGGAACTATATGAATATTATTTCAAAGACATCTAAATAATTTGGCAAAATAAAATAAATATTCATTACCATACTAATCAAACTACCAAAGGAATACACCATAAAGTTAGAAATTTTTTTTTAAAATTCATCTGGAAGAACAAAATATTAAGAATACTACAAGAATGAATGAGATTAAATGGAAAGGAAGAAGGCCTAGAAGTATCAGATTTCAAACTATACTACAGTACATACAGTAATCACCAAAATAATTTGGCATTAAGTAAGAAACAGGCAGGTTGCTCAGTGAAACAGTTTAGGTACATAATATACTGAAGCAAATAAGCACAGCAATTTAGTGTTTGATAAACAAAAAGATTCCAGCCCTTGGAGCAAGAACTCACTATTTGCCAAAAACTCTTGGGGAAACTAGAAAGCAGTCTAAAAGAAACGAGATATAGACCAACGTTTCACACCATATACAAAGGTAAGTTCCAAACTAGTACATGACTTAGATATTAATGGTGACATCATAAACAAATTAGAGGAAAAAAAAGAATTTTCTTGGCAGAGCTATGGATCTGGGAAGAGTTCACAATGTAATGAGATAAAAAGGATCACAGAATGCAAAATGGATAATTTTGATTACATAAAATTAAAAAGATTTTGCACAAATAAAATCAACTACAGCTAAAATTAGAAAACAAACAGAGAGACTAACTGACTTGGTCAGTGCTATTTCCCATTGCTGCTTCTGATCTTTTCTTGAAATACTCATGCCTTCTTTTCAGTCTCTCTTGTCTTTGTATCACTGTATGTGTCCCTTTAGGAACTTCAAGGTATGACTCAACACTGCCTTCTCACTAAAAGATCCCAATAATCCCAAAGTGCTCCCAATCCTGAGAAGGCAATACTTGTCCTACTGAACTACAAATCCAAGGATGTAGGGCCATTCTCAAGTCCTTATTACAAAATGATAAAACTTAAGTTGAAAGAAAATATACGAGGACACTGACTTGAGAAACACCATCAGATTTGATTGATTTGATTAACTTTGCTGAACTGCTTTTTTTTCTCTCTTTTTTATGTTAAAAGAATTTTGGGTAGCGGAGATATACTGGGAAATGAAGATTATTAAAAACAAACGATATCAATTTAAAAACTTTAAGGTGGCATGGTACAGAGGTTGGTCCTCTGTCCTGATCAGACAACATCTGTAATGTTACATTTAGTTCTAAGTGCCGTACTTTAAGTGCCATACTTGGATAAGTGGAAAATATGCAGAGGAGGATAACCAAAAGAGCAAAATGTTTCAAGTCTGAGCCATATAAACATCAGTTCAATGAACTGAAACTATTTGGCAGGAAAAGAAGACGACTTAATGGAGACATAGTAGCTTTTTTCAAGTAAGGAAAAGGTTGCCACATGGACGAGAGAATGGTTTTATTTGCAAAATCTGTTTGCAGAATTAGAAGCAATGGGCATGAGTTGAAAAAAGGCAAATTTATGTCTGGTACATGGAAAAACTTTCCTAACAATCAAGAGTTTAAAAAAAGAAGAATGAGATACTCTGAAAGATAGTGGGCTCCTCCTCACCCTCCCAAACACACACACACACATACACACACACACACACACACACATGTTTAAAAATCTGCAATGAAGTAAAATTGAGGCATAAAGTTTCTCAGCATGATCATTTATTAGCAAGGGCAGCAGGTGCCAATAAGTAAGATCCCAGAGCCCCTCAGTGGCCAGGGATATACCTGACAGTCAAAACAGCTTTTTGTGTAGTTGGTTACATAAGGTCTAGTGAAATAACCAAAACTAAGACTGTGATTGCTCTATGTCAGAGGTAAGGACAGATTTACATTTCACATAATCAAACTGACTTGCAAAAGGGAGGTTGCCAAGTCCATGGTAAGGGGAAAACAAAGAGTTAGTCAACATCCTCTGGAAAATCTGGAAAGTCCTGTGTCAGGAACCGCATATACCAAATTGCTCCCATGCTAGGCTTATGGCCAGGCAGAACTATTTTATGACCACTTTGACTCAATAAGGCTGAGCTGTAGCCCAGACAAATGGGGAAGTTAACTTTTATAAAGAAGCCAAACCATTTTATAGACTCTAATGTTAAATAACCAAACTATCTTTTAAATCAAACTAATTCATAAGCACTGATTCCCGTGATTAAAACTAAACTACATCCCTTAATTATTAATCTATCAATAATTAATAATACAGCAATTTCATATTCCCCCCCCCCGGTTCTATATAGCCATGTCTCCACTGGATAACCATCTGTAGATCAGGTTAATATGATCAGCCACGATCAGCATCCATTGGAAATAAATTAGTAATGGTGCAATGGAATGCAATAATTACTGGTTTCAACACAGGTCTGATTATTACTGGTGCTGGTTGACTGTTACAAATGGCCCAGCAAAATATGGTAAGTCTCTCACTCCTTCTCCATCTACATGTTATTATGATGGTTAGAGAAGAATAGGGTAAGCATACTGAGAAAAATCCACTAGGGGCAGTCCTCTTCAGTAACCTAGCCTTACGAGGAGAACAGTACATGGGAAAGGTGGAATTTACATGTCTTCTAGGTAATACAATGATGAAGTGCCTTTGTACCCTAATAGCCACCCCACAATGACCATTTAATCTCCAGCTGAGTTTCAGATGTCTCACGTATTTGCGTAGTCCTTGGAAACAACTTCTCATGGTCCCATTCTGGAGCATGTCTCAGTGGATGGCAGCTCTGAAGGTGAGTCTTTCATAGAAGGTCTGGTCACTTACAGATGTTCCTAAGTGTTTCTGCTACAACACTTTCACAAAATAGCTCTTCATACAATTTAGTAACTATTTGAGATGGTGAACTATAAAACATCAAACCAGGAACCCATATCTGAAATTTCAGAGAATTTAAGTCCTACATGAAAACAGGGTAAAAGGTCAATGTATACTCCATGAAAAGTCATATATCTTGTTGCTCCTCAAAAGTGTGTGCTCTATTTAATTCCAAAAATTTCAAAAAAATTTATATTCATTTTCATTCATCTTTATCTATCTTTATCTAAATATGATTCTAATTCATTCCCCCCTCAAGAAGATATTCTGATTATATTAACATATATGTCATATATGTTAACATAATAAAAGGATGTTGTAGTATCAATATCCTATAAACTAAATACCCTATTAATTGTAAGGCCTCATGGTCTCTATTATTTGTAATTCAATTGACGATTTAAAATTTTTCTTCAACATAATAGTACTGTGCTAGCATAAATTATTTAATCAAAAGTCACCAGTGGTGTTTACCTGTTATATTTATTACAATGAAAAATATGAGGCATCATCATACATTTGCCCTTAGGGACAGAGTAGTATCAATACTGTTTCTTAGTTCTGTTTGGTTTCAGGTGTGAGTCACAGTAACAGCCAATCACACTGAAAGGCTCATTATGAGCCACAAGATATCATAGCCAGGCTCAGACATGTGTAGGTGGGAAAATGCCTTATTACCAAGATTGGGAAATTAAGTCAAGAGAATCCCACTTTTACCTTCACAAGGTCATTCTCTCAACTTTCCCAGAGACTGACATCCACATGTAGCAGTCCTCAAACTGCAGAAGCACAGGGCATTTCCCTTGAATAATGGACTAGCAGTCTTATGAGAGGTCAGATACTTACTTACACCTGAAATCAAAACTTAGAATATCAGCAGATTAAAGTCCCAAGAGACTTTTCCTCAAACAGAAAAACTTCACAAATTACAGCTTAGGGCTAGGTTATTGTTATTTTTCTAATATCCTAATAAGTCTCAGGACATTCTATTGATCTGTCATGTGAGAATAATTACATTCTGGACTTTCATATATAGTAAACACCAGGTCACACATACAGTGAATAGTTGGTTCAAAAATGTAGCTTCACTACATACTAATTAGTAACTGATATAATTTAATGATTTTCCAAATGATATTAAATGAAACTCACTTATTATTTAAAGTTTAACTTGTAAATTTCTCCACTTTGGCTGTGAGAGATTCTTGTTCCTCAAACTGTATAACTACAGTATTAAACATGTCAACGGGGCTGGTAAGATCTTATCCCAGGGATCCTCACAGACAAAGATCTCCTACGAAGATGTGGCTACTCTCTTCTCCCAGGAGTGACAGTTGTTATTATTGTTGTTATTATTATTATATAATTTAAAACAAAATAAACACTTTAAACAACTAGCAGTTTCCAAACATAGATTAATTACATAACAGATACATTTATAATCTAACAGCATTCAGATTAAAAGAGGAAATAACAGCTTTTCTCAGCTTTCATAATATGAGAAATTTTTTGCATATCCAATTTCATGTATTTAAAACATGAAGCTTATTACTAGTCAAATGACAATGGAATTCATTTTTAAATTATCTTACAAAGAAAATCATTCCTCTTATCTCCTTTGGTATTCACTGACTTTTAAGTAAGTATAGAACTAATCAGAATAGAGTAACTAAAGTCAATTAAAGAAATAACAATAGTTCATTTACATGGCATTTAACATAGGCCAGGATTTTTTCTAGTTCTTTAAAATTACTTTAAGGAATTTCGGAGGCCTGTTTCCTGTAATACTTCAGAATGTTTACATTTTGATTTCTCAGTTATTACTTTAGCCATTTGCTAACTTATATTTCAGAGTAGCTATAAATTGTAAGTATTTTAGAGGAATATATATCCTATTGAATATTTAATAGTTTTCAAACAATCTTGCTATCTCTTAGCAGATTAATTCATAAGACACAACACTTTAGCTAAATGACATCAATTTAGTCAATTTCAAGTAACCATTTACTGTTTTACACTCTCAGAACTTAAGTTCTTCCACATGGTTAACAAGTTATTATAACTTTACCCAAGCATAGTTACAAAATTTAGATCACAGCTCTGGTTGTGATGGGGTATGGGCCTAAGACAGTCCCCAAAAAAACCCCTTCCCTGAACTTTTCTTGAACTCTCTGGAAGTTGCCTGAACTTACAATACTATCAACTGGCCTTTCCTTAACTCCCCCAATCTCCCCATTCTTTGTTAATTGAGTCTAATTGAGTCTAGCCCTCCATGGTCAATTATGATGGCCCTGGTTACTTCCTATCCTAGATCTTATCTAGACCTCATTCAACCTCCCAGTCACTTCCATCAAGATTCTCCCAGGACTCTCCCCCAGTCACCCCAACCTACTGTCTACTCCCCTCAAGACATTCCTTCTCCCAGTCCCTCCTCCAGTCGTTCCAAACTACTGGGCCACTCCTAGATCCCTACCATAGTCTTTCTGTATCTAAGATCTATCCTGGCCACCATTTAGGGGCTGAGATTTCCTCATGCCCACTCAATCTTACTAGTCACAAATGTTCAGATTTCTTAAGAGTCTGGCCAATATGGCTCATCTTTAATAAACCTCATCTTTGGCTGAAAGAAGGCTTGGGCTGAATTCATTTGGGCAGCACCCATTTGGGCAAGTCATAATTTTGAGGTCCTAGCACCCCTAACATCTAAACCTCAGCAGTTAGGCTGGCAGGGTCAGGTAGGAGAGACTGTCATTAAACCTCTTATTAAACCATAAGAATTGTACATTTCAAGGGAAAAGGTACCTCATTATTATGATTTTTCAAAAACTGTTATCACATTCATTTTAATAACTCAATAGGGAAGTGGCCTTTCTAACAGTATTTCACAATAATGTAGAAAATTAACAGTATATAATTAAAAACTTGTTCTCATTAAAAGAGAATATTTCTAATCACATCCAATATTCTCCCAAAATCTACAACACAAGAATAACTAGAGGCCTAAAGAATATAATGGGTTTGGTTTGGTTGGGTTTGGTTTTAAACATAACACCAAACTTTTCAAATTTCCTCTATTTAGTTCTATAAAATCTTAACTTATCTTTCTTAGAAAAACATTCATAATTACCTTTGATGTTAATTAATCCAAAACTCAATAATAATGGTTAACATTTATATAGTTTTCAATATGCTAAAATCATTTTATTCCTCAAAATCTGGGAGGTGGGTGCTATTAGAAGCCTGATTAAATTCCCTGTTACACTTGAATTATAACATAGCTTCAGAATAAAATTTTGACAAGATCAAATCCAGATTTATAATCTTTAATGATTATATTTAAATCTCAATTTTTCCAAGAGCTCACCATTTTCAGTTAGTTTATGTTCAAAAATTCGTGATGGTTTTCCCAGCTCTAACTGTTTATTTCTTTAAATCACCCAAAGAGCCAAATCAATTTCATTTATTTTCCTAACTTAACTCTACTATTGTGTCTTACAAGGAAATTGATAAAGGGCACATTGGGGCCATCTTAAGTCATTCTGGTCTATATCTTGCCACTGGACCCAGATGATTTTGGACGACACAGTAAGGCTGGTGATTTTGCACAGCCCTCCTTCATTTAAATCCAATTAACTTGCAAGTCATGATGGGCATGCCCTTCCTAATGTCCTAATCCTCTTCCAGAATGAACGACAAACAATAACAATAACAGGAGGAACATCTCTCCTTACCCAGAGGCTTTTTGGTCGTAACCCCCACAGGAAAAACTCTTTACTAATTTTTTTACAAACTCCTTTAGCATAATTATTTAAATAGACCAATGAATAATCTTTTCTCTATCAATCAGTTAATGAATATGTATTCGCTAAACTTCCACTTAACTCTTCAAGGTCTTAAGAAATTTCTTTTGTGATTTTATATTAATTGGGGAAGGGAGACATGCAGGACAAATCTTGGCTTAGATGCTTTCCAAACATCCATCCATCCATGGAGAAACTATATTACAAGACAATCTCGTTATAATACCCTGCAATTTTGTTGCCAATTTTTTTTCTTAAGAAATGGCATTAAGAAAACCAATGGTAGTGCCATATTATGAAGGCTGTGCTTATGAAATTCTGTTATGCACATTAAAATTCAGTCTTTTTATTTTATCTTCATACCTCATATATATAAGAAAATTTTAAAATATTTCTAAAGGAAGAGAAACTATGTTTTATAAATAAATTTCTCAAAAACAAAGCTATTCCTGTCATAAAGACAGCTGATGAACCAAGATCATAGTTGAAGAAAAAGTGGCTATCTTGAACCCAAAAACATTAAATGAAAAACTCTAGTTCTTGAAAAATAAGTGCAAAATTCATTCTCATTCTTCAGATAATTTTTTCTTCTTTTAATCAGCTATCACAACAAAGAACAAAATGATTGAGTCAAAAGAATTCTGGATCTGCAATCTGAGGACTTCAGTTTAAATTCTTCTTTTTATACTTTTTGTGTAACTTTCAGAAATTTGCTTAATCTCTCTGGATCTCATTTTCCTCATGATCTCTTAACATACCTTACAGCTCTAAATTGATTATCTGTGTGACTAATGTTTCTCATTTAATTTTTTAAAATTGATTTATTTTGAATTACCAACAATCATTTTGATAAGCTTTTGAGTTTTAAATTTTTCTCTCCTCCCCACCTCCCTCCCCAAGACGGCACACAATCTGATATAGACTATACATATATATTCCTATGAAACATATTTTCACATTAGTGATGTTCTAAGTAAGAATTAGAACCAATAGGAGGAACCACCAGAAAGAGGAAACAAGAGAAGGGAAAAAATCAGCAAATGGTATGCTTCAATTTGCATTTAAACTCCACAGTTCATTCTTCCTTATGGATAGCATTTTCCATCATGAGGCCTTTGGAGATGTCTTAGATCCTTGTATTGCTGAGAAGAGTTAAATCTATCAATATTAGTCATCACACAATGTAGCTCTTAATGTGTACAACATTATCCTAGTTCTGCTCACTTCACTAAGCATCAGACCATACAAGTCTTTCTAGGTTTTTCTGAAGTGAGCCTGTTCATCATTTCTTATAGCACAACAGTATTCCATTACATTCATATACCACAACTTATTCAGTCATTCCCCAGTTGATGGGGATCCTCTCAATTTCCAATTCTTTGCCATCACAAAAAGAGCTGCAATAAACATTTTTTTACATGTGGGTCCTTTTCCTATTTGTATGATCTCTTTGGATAAGTCCTAGAACTGCTATTGCTGGGTCAAAGGGTATGCACAATTTTATATCCCTTTGGGCATAGTTCCAAATTGCTCTCCAAAATGGTTGGATCAGTTCACAACTCCAGCAACAATGCATTAGTGTTCCAATTTTCCCACACCTTCTCCAACATTTGTCATTTTCTTGTTTTGTCATGTTGGCCAATCTGATAGGTGTGATATGGTACCTCAGAGTTGTTTTGATTTGCTTTCTCTAATCAATAGTGATTTAGAGCATTTTTTGATATGACTATAGATGACTTGAATTTCTTCATCTGAGAACTGCCTGTTCATATCTTTGACCATTTATCAATTGGGGAATGACTTGTATTCTTATAAATTTGACTTGATTCTCTATATATTTTAGAAATGAGGCCCTTATCAGAGACATTGGCTATAAAAATTCTTGCCCTATTTTCTACTTTCCTTCTAATCATGGTTGCATTGGCTTTGTGCAAAAAACTTTTCAATTTAATGTAATCAAAGTTATCCATTTTGCTTTTCGTAACGTTCTCTATCTCCTATTTGGTCATGATTCTTTGTTCTCCATAAACCTGATAGGTAAACTATTCTTTGCTCCGCCAGTTTGCTTACAGTATCAGCCTTTAAATCTAAATCATGAATCTATTTTGACTTTATTTCGGTATATGGTGTGAGATTTTGATCTATGCCTAGTTTCAGTCATACTCTTTTCCATTTTTCCTAGTAGTTTTTGTCAAAGAGTGAGTTCTTATCGCAGAAGCTGGGGTCTTTGGGTTTATCAAATAATAGTTTACTATAGTCATTGACTACTGTGTCTTGCATACCTAACCTATTCCACTGATCCACCACTCTATTTCTTTGCACGTACCAAGTAGTTTTGATGATTGCTGTTTTATAATACAATTTAAGATCTGGAATAGCTAGGCCACCTTCCCCTGCATTTCTTTTCATTAGTTCCCTTGATATTCTGGACCTTTTTTTCTTCCAAATGAATCTTGTTATTATTTTTTTTAACTCTATAAAATAATTTTTGGTAGTTTGATTGGTATGGCACTGAATAAATAAATTAGTTTAGGTAGGATTGTCATTTTTATTATATTAGCTTGGCCTACCCATGAGGAACTGATGTTTTTCCAGTTATTTAGATCTGACTTTATTTGTGTGAAAAATGTTTCATAACTGTGTTCATATAGTTGCTGGGTTTGTTTCAGCAGATTGACTTCTAATTATTTTACAACGTCCATAGTAACTTTAAATGGAATTTCTCTATCTTTTGCTGTTGGGCTTTGTTGGTAATATATAGAAATGTAAATGATTTATGTGGGTTTATTTTATAGACTGCAACTTTGCTAAAGTTATTATTTCAAATAGTTTTTTACTTGATTCTCTAAGTATATCATCATATCATCTGCAAAGAGTGATAGCTTTGTTCCTTCTTTGTCTTTTCTAATACCTTCAATGTCTTTTTCTTCTCTTTTTGCTAAAGCTAAAGTATCATATTGAGTAACAGTGGTGATAAAGGAGATTCTTGTTTCACCCCTGATCTTAGTGGAAATGCTTCTACCTTGTCCCCATTACATATGATGCTTGCTGAAGGTTTTAGGTAGATGCTAGTTATTATTTTAAGGAAGACTCCATTTCTTCCTATGCTCTCTAGAGTTTTTAATAGGAATGGGTGTTGTCTTTTGTCAGAAGATTTTTCTGTATGTATTGAGACGATCATGTGGTTTGTTAGTTATGGTGTTGATATGATCAATTATGCTGATAGTTTTCCTAATATTGAACCAGTCCTGCACTCCTGGTAGAAATCCTACCTGGTCATAGTGTATTATTCTTATGATAAGTTGCTATAATCTATTTGCTAATATTTTATTTAAAATTTTTGCATCTATATTCATTAGGGAAATGGGTCTATAATTTTCTTTCTCTGTTTTGACTCTTCTGGGTTTAGATATCAGCACCATGCGTGTATCAAAAAAGAATGTGGCAAGACTCCTTCACCTATTTTCCTAAATAATCTATATCGTACTGGAATTAATTATTCTTTAAATGTTTGATAGAATTCACTTGTAAATCCATCTGGCCCTGGAGGTTTTTTCCTACGAAGTTCATCAATGCCTTCTTCAATTTTTTTTTTCTGTGATGGGGTTATTTAAGTATTTTGCTTCCTCTTCTGTTAATCTGGGCAATTTATATTTTTGTAAATATTCGTCCATTTCCCTAAAATTGTCAAATTTATTGGCATACAGTTGGGCAAAATAGTTTCAAATTATTGTTTTAATTTCCTCTTCCTTGGTCATGGCTTCACCCTTTTCATTTCTGATACTGGTAATTTGGTTTTCTTCTTTTTTTTTTTTTAATTAAATTAACCAAAGGTTTGTCTATTTTATTAGGTTTTTTTTTTCCCCACAAAACCAGCTCTTAGTTTTATTTATTAGTTCAATAGTTTTCTTAATTTTAATTTTATTAATTTTTCCTTTGGTTTTCAATATTTGTAATTTGGTGTTTAATTGAGGATTTTTAATTTGCTCATTTCTAGACTTTTTAGTTGCATGCCCAATTCATTGATATCCTCTTTTTCTATTTTATTCATGCAAGCATTTAGAGATATAAAACTTTCCCTAAGAACTGCTTTCGCTGCATCCCCTAAGTTTTGGTATGTTGTCTCATTATTGTCATTCTCTTCAGTGAAATGATTGATTGTTTCTATGATTTATTGTTTGACCCAATCATTTTTTAGGATTAGATTATTTAGTTTCTAATTATTTTTCCATCTATCTTTCTATGGCCCTTTATTACATAAAATTTTTATTGCATCATGATCAGAAAAGGATGCATTTAATATTTCTGCCTTTCTACATTGAATTGTGAGGTTTTTATGCCCTAGTACGTGGTCAATTTTTCTATATGTGCCATGTACCGCCAAGAAAAAAGTATATTCCTTTCTATCCCCATTCAGTTTTCTCCAGAGGTCTATCATACCTAACTTTTCTAATATTTTATTCACCTTCTTAACTTCTTTCTTGTTTATTTTGTGGTTAGATTTATCTAGTTCATGAAGGCTGAGGTTGAGGCCCCCCACTAGTATAGTTTTGCTGTCTATCTCTTCTTATAACTCCCTGAACTTCTCCTCTAAGAATTTAGATGCTATACCATTTGGTGCATTTATGTTTAGTAATGATATTACTTCATTGTCTATGGTGCCTTTTAGCAGGATGTAGTTTCCTTCCTTATCTCTTTCAATAAGATCTATTTTTGCTTTTGCTTTGTCTGAGATCACGATTGCTACCCTTGCTTTTTTTTTTACTTCAGCTGAAGCATAATATATTCTGCTCCAGCCTTTTACCTTTACCTTGTACATGTCGCTCTTTTTCAAATGTGCTTCCTGTAAACAACATATTGTAGGGTTATGCTTTTTAATCCATTCTGCTATACGCTTCCGTTTTATGGGAGAGTTCATCCCATTCACATTCACGGTTATGATTACCATCTGTGTATTTCTCTCCATCTCCCTCCCTCCCCGGTTATGCTTCTCTTTCTCTTTTCTCCTTTTTCCTCCTCACTAGCATTTTGCTTTTGACCACCGCCTCCCTCAGTCCCGCCTCCCTTCTATTAGCCCCTTCCTTTTTCTTCCCCTTTACCCTTACTACTTCTTTACTCCCTTCTATTCCCTCTCCCTTTTCTTTTCCCTTTTCCCTCCTACTGTCTATAGGGCAAGTTAGATTCCTACACCTAACTGATTATGTTATTCCCTTCTTGAGCCAAATCCAATGAGAGTAAGATTCAAACAATGCTTATCTCCCTCCCTTCTTTCCCTCTGCTGTAACAGGTCTTTGTGTCTTTTCCTGTAATGTAATTTACCCTTGTCTGCCTCCTCCTTTCCTTTTCTCTCAGTACATTTTCTTAGATCATATGAGTCCACTTACTTGGATCCACTTGATTAGATTTTTTTTTTTTATCATTACATCAAAGTCAACTTATATCCATCCCCTTTATGTATATCCCTTTAAAATGGTGTAATAACAATACAGTTCTCAAGAATTACAAGTGTCTTCTTCCCTTGTAGGGTCATTTTCACTGGGTAGTTGATCCTTGGTTGTAATCCAAGCTCCTTTGCCTTACGGAATATCATATTCCATGCCCTACTATCTTTTAATGTAAAACCTGCAAGGTCTTATGTAATCTTGACTGTGGTTCCATGATATTTAAATTGTTTCTGTCTGGGTGCTTGCAGTATTTTCTCTTTGATTTGTTAATTTTGTTATTTGGCTACTATATTCCTTGGCATTTTTAATTTGGGATATCTTTCAGGAGGTAATTGGTGGATTCTTTCTATGGCTATTTTACCCTCTGATCCCAGGGCCTCAATGCAGTTTTCCTTTATGATTTCCTGAAAGATACTGTCCCGGCTCTTTTTTCTTCGTGATTTTCAGGTAGACCAATAATTTTTAAAGTGTCTCTCCTGGATCAATTTTCCAGGTCAGTTGTTTTACCAATGAGGTATTTTACGTTTTCATCTATTTTTTCCATTCTTTTGTTTCTGTTTGACTGATTCTTGCTGTCTCATAGAACCATTAGCTTCCATTTGCCCAATTCTAATTTTTAACAAGTTGTTTTCTTCTATTAGATTTTGAACCTCCTTCCCCATTTGGCCAATTGTATTTTTTAGGGACTTTTTTTCTTCAGTGTACTTTTTTTACAGTTGGCCAATTATATTTTTTAAGGACTTGTTTTCTATGGTTAATTTATATCCTTCTTTTTCCAAGCTATTGACTCTGTCTTGAATACCTCTCATTTCTTTTCCCATTTTTTCTTCTACCTCTCTCATTTGACTTTTAAAATCCTTCTTAAGCTCTTCTAAGAAAGCTTTTTGGGCTTCAGACCAGCTCATATTCCCTTTTGAGGTTTCAGATGTGGGTTTGTTGACAATGTTGTCCTCTTCAGAATTTCTGCCTTGATCTTCACTGTTCTCATGATATGAATCTACGGTAAAAAAAAAAAATCTTTTTGCTCATGGTGTTTGCTTATTTCCTGGCCTTTAAAGAGACTGAGCTCTCCTGCTGGGGAGCAGAGGGCACTAACCCAAGCTTATTGTGTTGGGAGCCTAGGGTCTGGTCACTGGCTTTGTGAGCTGGGGCCTCTGATGTTGGTAGTTGGAGGCTGCAGGGTTCTGGCAGCTTACCTGGTAATGGGCTGGAATCAGCAACACTGGAACTCCAGGGGTAGGATTGGGTAGGCTGGCCCCTGGAGGTTGCCTGCTTTTCCTTTCCTCTAGCTTTCCTCAGCTCCTTTCAGATAGATGTTGCAGGATGTTTATCTTCCTGGGGCCCCTTGGAACACTTCACAGAGTTCTGCTGAAGCACTGGGAGACTGCTGTAGAATGCAGAGGTACCTGGTGGTTTTCTGAGTTGGTTTCCACAGGTTCCCCCTGCCCTCACTGAGGCACTCAGAGGTCCAGTGTTGGTATTTGCCTGCTCCACCCCCTGGGTTTCAGGATCTCCTCCTGGTATGCTGAGTTGGGGCTTTCTGCTAGCTTGCTGAGACACCTCCTGTTCTGTACTGCTCCCCTTCCCCCAAGGCAAGAGGGGCCTTTTCCGTTAATCCCTCAAGCTATCTAGGCTAGTGGACTGCTGCACCCTGTCTTTCTTCTGGTTCAGCTGTGCCAGGGTTTTTCCTGGAGCAATATTTTCTGGGCTTTCAGAAGTTGATAAGGGAAGCTAAGAGCGACTTACTTCGTACTCCGCCATCTTGGCTCCTGGAAGCGGAGTTTTAATTTTTCAAAACTTTTGTGAGCTAAAAGTATATTTGTTGTGAAAATTCAGGATCTTAAAGATGAGCTAAGAGTTCTACCCAAAAATGATATGTGTAGGAACTATCACCATTTTAGAGAGAATAATAAAGAAAAAAAAAGAAAGTTTAGTGTGTGGTCTTAGAAAGCCAAGAACTTTTTAAAAATTGCAATGTTACTTTAATTATTCAGTACACTATAATAATCTAAACCTTGCCAAATATAATGCATAAAATAAAGCATTGTAAACTTTATAACATAACTTATGACAATACTTACCTGACTTATAAATCAATTTAGATGATATGTAAACAAGTTGCAAGTATAATTTCTTCCTATCTTAAGAAATATAGAAACCAATTGAATTGCAGATGAACTGAGGAGTACAGAAGAGTTTTATAAGTAAAAATTGTGATTATCTCAAACCATGATAATATTGAAGACAATCATAAAAAAATCCTGAATAAATTAACAATTCATAATTCCAATTTTTTATAAGAATACAGATTCTATTTTTTCAAATATAAGCATATTTAATGCAAAATGTAAATATGGCAGCAAAGCAAACTAAGCACCTTACCTGAGTTCTTCTTAAACAATAACTGATTACACCAAGTTCATATTTTAGAACTTTTAAAAAAGCAATGTAGTATTTTTAAGAGACTATTTTCATATTAAGTTGTTATGGTTTTTTAATTGATTAACAAAAAAATGGTTGACAAACCTAAGAGTTCAAAGAGAAAAACATAACAATAGTCACAATTTGTCACAATTTGACATAGAAATTTGCATTCAACATCCTTTCAGTCACCTAGGTTTGCAACCTTAAAGTCGTCCTTATCTCCTTATTCTTCCTATACCCCTTTATCCAGTCTTCTTCACCCCACATATCCAATTAGTTTCCAAATCTTTGTCATTTTATCTCCATAATATGTCTCACATCCATCCTTTTCTCTCTACTCACACAGCCACCACCCTAATCTAGGCCATCATCACTTCTTATTTGGAGTATCAAAAGTCTTCTAATGGGTCTCCCTGTCTCAAATATCTCCCCATTCCAATTTATCTTTCACACAACTGCAGGAAGTAACTCTGCTAAAGACACAGATCTGATCATGTTACTCCCCTGCTCAAAAAACTCCAGTACCTCCTTTCTATCATTTGGACCAAATATAAAACCCACTGTTTTCTATTTAAAACCATTTGCAACCTTCAAGCCACCCTTCTCACCATATAAGATATTATTTTTCTTTTTAAATACTCTCAGTCAAGGTGAACTAGTCTTCCTCCACCACATCTACAGTGCTCCACACTCCCATCTCTATGCCTTTAAACAGGCTGTGTCCCCTTTATTCTGAATGTACTCCTTTTTCACCTATACCTCTTAAAATCCCTAGTGCCTTTTCATAACTCATCTACAACTTTTCTTTATCCCTCTCTGACCCCAATGCTGGTACCATCACCAGCATTTTATTATTTTATTTTTATTTTATATTTATTTTATATTTATTTTGAATATTTTCCCATATATTCATATCTTCTAATAGAACATAACATCAATAAGGACAGGGAATATTTATTTTAGTCTTTGGATCTCCAACACCTGGCATAGTACCTGGGACATAAGTGCTTAATAAAGAAGGAGTAACAGAGATACAACATGTACATATAGAAATATATACAAAATACATAAAAAATAAGGACAAGATAATTTTAGAGGGAAGGCACTAACAGTTTGGAGAAGGGAGTACTTAAGGTAGATCAGATAAGTCCTTTTGTAGAAACTGGTGTTTAAACTTATCTTGGAGGAACTTAGGAATTCTCAGAGGTAGAGGTAAGGAAGGAGTATATTCTAGGAATAAGGTTCAACTTGTGAAAGGCACAGAGATGATAGACGGAGTATTGTGTGTGAGGAATAGAAAGAAGGCCTGTTTGACCAGACAGCTAGAGCATGTCAAGAAGAGTAAGGGATAAAAAGCATGATTTAATGATTTTTTTATCTAGTCTACAAGCAAGGAACTTGCTACAAATATTTAAATTTTTTTATGGTTGTGCAGACCACTTTGAAATCTAGGTTTCTCAAAGTCTCACTTCTAAGAGTCCTACCTCTTGGTAGGACTTTGCCCCAAGCTGGGAAAATTTTCTTCAGTACTAGATTTGCAGTAATGATCTAAACTCTCTGCAAAGATAAACTATTATTGATTCTATGAACTCCATAGCTCTTTGTAAATACTAAATTTGGGGATTTTTTTTTAATATTCTGAGTCTAAATTTCAAATATGTCCTAGATGTTTCTATAATATGTTTGACTCATGTGAAAATCTGATACTTTCAAATACTGACCAGAATGCAAGGAATGCTAAAAATAAAAGGTAGAGTGTAATAAAATTATATTTGTCTAATGAACTATTTTCACAAAATCATACTATTTATTCATAATATTTATTCAGAATTATATCTTTTCAAAACAGATACCATAGGCTACTACCACTAAAGCAAACTGATGAACTAAACAGTCAATTCAAATTGCTTATACTGTTAAAAAGAAAATCCTCAAATTCCAATTAACAATTAATTAATCAGCATTTACTAAACACCTACTATGTTCCAGGCATTGTGCTAAAAACAAGGGATACAAAGGAAGGTAAAGACAGTCCTTTCCCTCAAAGAGCTCACAATCTAATGTTGAAGAAAACAAACAAACATGCACAAGCAGCTATATACAGGATAAACAGGAAATAATTAACATAGGGAAGGCACTAAAATTAAGAGGGGTTAGAAAAGGCTTCCTGTGTAGGAGGTGGGACATTAGTTGGGGCTTAAAGGAAGCCAGCAAAGTCAGTAGTTGAAACACAAAAGGGAGAGCATTCTAAGCATTCATGACAGCAGGGAAAAAACCCCAGAGTCTAGAAATGGAACAGCCAAGAGACCACTGTCACTAGATCCAAGAGTACATTGTAGGGAGTAGGATGTAAGAAAACCAGAAAGGAAGGAGTGGGTAGGATATAAAGAGCTTTTAATGCCCAAATGGGTATTTTGTATTTGACCCTCAAGGCAACAGAGAGAACTGTGTGACATAATCAGACCTGCAATTTTAGGAAAAATCACTTTAGTGGTTGAATGGAGGATGGACTGGATGGAGCTGAGACTTATAGCAGACACACCTATTAGTAGGATATTGCAGTAGTCCAAGTGTGACAGGTCAAGGATAGTGGCCAGGGTAGTGGCAGTGTCAGAAGACAGAAGGGGGCATATTTGAGAAATGTTACAAAAGTGAAATCAACAGGCCTTGGCAACAGACTGGATATGGAAGTGAAAGATAATGAGGAGTCAAGGATGATTCCTAGGTTGTGAGCTTGAGGAACTACATGGTATTGCCCTTAGGGAAAGTAGGAGAGGAGGAAAGATAATGAGTTCTGTTTTGGACAGAAGATGATTGCTGGATATCCAATTTGAGATGTCTGAAAGGCAGCTGGAGATGCAAGTTTGGAGGTCAACAGAAAGACTGGAGGATTACAGTTACAATAATATTTAATATTTTTCAAACCTTAATACCAACCTTTTGCAACTCCTTTATTCTAGCATCTTTGACTTGCAAAATTTCTAACACTTTTCTATCCCTGGCTTCGGCTTTATTTTTTTCTCTAGAAACAAAACAAATATATTGATTATTAGTCACAATTTTCAGTTAATCATTCAAATTTGTCATGTCTTCATACTGAATGTCACTTTAAAGTACACCAAATTAAATTATCTGAAGCTGACAGTCCTTGCAGAATTAATAAGAGACCATATGGCAAGTGACAGCAAATTACAACTGTAAATAACTGAGATAGCTTCATTCTACAAGAACCAGTTGAGTTACTAGACTTGAGTACCCACTAAAAGAAAACCAAAATGATATTTAACATTTTTATCCAATTGTACTTATGCAAGTTCTTCAAAGTTTGATGCCATGTTCTCAACAAACTTTGAAGATGTAAGGGAAAGAGAGTGGGAAGAAAGATTAATAGCAATAGCAGTGACCCTGAAGGTAGCAATTAATGTGAAGAATGCAAAAGGATGGTAAGCATGAAACACTTCAACTGAACTACAGCTAGAATAGCTCTATATTATTTGGAAAGGGAGAGGCCACCAGCATATCAGAATCTAACATAAAGCTACAGTCATTTGTGACTCTTAATCATGGTTATTCTTCATATTCTCGAACACAATTTTAAAAAACAGATTAAGTTTAATATTTTGTGATTGAGTAAAACAGTTCTAGTTTTTCTGGAACTTTGTGGAACTACTTTTCTTGTATTCTTTTTTCTTTGCCACTCAGGAGTGGTAATACAGCAACTAAACAGTTTAATGTGAGTTTTCTAAAAAATAAATACCTGGTTATGATTCAAAATTTTCACTAAAATTCATCTGAAGAACAAAGAAAGCTAAAGACAAAAGGCCTGGAATTAAACACACGTTCTTGTATAACAAAAAATGGTTTTTTTTGTAAAGTCTTTGTGTTTCTTTCTTCGAATAATTTTTTCTTAGTGACTTTAAAGGAATTTAACAATTTTCTTTAAACATCATTAAATCATAATTTATGCTTCATATTTTTTCCAATTTTGGTAAAGGTTAAGGTATATGTTTTCTGTTGTTACCTTATAAAACTTTCTCGTGTTCACTTACAGAATTGTTCTGCATGCAATGTTTATTAATTAATAAAGTTTAGAAGTGACCACTTTTATTCTAGAGACTATGAAACATAAATAATGGAAATCTGGGCATAGTCTGACATGCATCCTAAATTTGGGGAAAGTAGATTTCAAAAGGTTCACAGTAGAGATAAGTAAGATCCCCTGGATTAAATGCTATACAGGAAGTCAGCCTAGGAGGAATAGACCATACTCAAGAATAAAATCCTTTAGACACAAAGGAAAATGATTCCTGTGAGAAGGAAAGAAAGGATTTGTCTAAAGAGATTAACGGAGACGTACAGGTAACTCACCCACCAACTTAGATTTTAAAATCAAATGTAAAGATCAAAGCTAGACTAGGTAAGAGAGGATGAATATAAGATGGTAGGCTTCTATAAAAATAGTGTAAGAAACGTTCAAGGTCATAAAGAGCTGGGACAGGCGAAAAAAGCTGAGGACAATAACATGTTTTTTGTTGTTTCGTTTTATTTTAACTATACTGGAGAAAAACAGGATCGAAGAAGAGACAGAACCTTTGCTTAGGATAGATGGGACCATGATAATTGACCAAAAATAGAAGCAGAGCTGCTTAACTCCTCTTTTGCTTCTATTTTCTGTCAAGAAGAATAACTTTTGTACTGGAAATGACAAAATAAAAATGACTAATAGTGAAGTGATGCCCAAAACAAAGAGGAAGAAAGGGAGCACGTAGCTGCCCTTAATGAATTCAAGTAATCTGCTTCATATGAAGTATGTACATCCTAAGCTCCTGAAAGAACTACATATAAATTCTGAGCCACTGTGGGCAATATTCAACAGATGATGGAAAATGAGAGAGGTACCACAAGATTAGAGAAGGGCAAATATGTCCTTGATTCTCAAAAGGGCACAAAGCAGAATCAGCAAACTATAGGTCAATAAGCTTAATATTACTCTGAAAATTATAGACTAACAAAGAATGAAACAAGCAGAACCAGGAGAACAATTTTGAAAAACAGATATCTGGGTGTTTTTCTTTTCTTTTTTTTTTTTTTTTAATAGAGAAGGGGGAGAGGTGCTGCAGATGTGAAATTTGCATATACTTTCAGGTGAGGTTACTGTATATTAGTTTGCCAGCTAAGTGGTACAGTGGATAGAGTGCTGGGCTTAGAGTCAGGAAGACTCATTTTCCTCAGTTCAAATCTGACCTCAGATTCTTACTAGCTGTGTGACCCTGGGAGAAGTCACTTCACCCTGTTTGCCTCAGCTTCAGAAGTCCTGAATTCAAATCCTGCCTCTGACACTTACAAGCTGTGACCCTGGGCAATCTGTAACCCTGTTTGCCTCTGTTACCTCATCCATAAAATGAGCTGGAAAAGGAAATGGCAAACCACTCCAGCATCTTTGCCAAGAAGACCTTAAATAAGGCCACAAAGAGTCAGACACAACCAAAACAACTGAACAACAAAGAGTAGAAGGGGCAAAGACAGCTCAGGGGTTGCCTTCCCCTCCCTCAAGGAGTTTAAGGATAGGCTAAATTACCATTTGTCAGGTACATAAAATGGAGATAATTTTATATAGATATATAGATACACACAACACACACATACACACACATACTCTGTGTGTGTGTGTGTGTGTGTGTGCACGCGCGTGCGCACTGGACTGTTGGCTGTTGAGGTCCCCCTCAGTTCTCAAATCCATGATTCTGTAATCTTTCCTAATGTACCATCAAGAAAAATCAATCATTCCTTTACACTGTGCATGCCATCATCAGAGATGCCTTTTCTCCCTTACCTTCCCCTCGCTGGGCCTCCCAGAACCTATCCAGGTTGCTTGTCATGTCATATGGCTTGGATAAGATGAAAGTCACCAACTCTATTCCTTCCAGTGAGATGAAGAATTATAAGGTCATCTACTATCTGTCATCTGTCCTGCCATTGCCTCCTAAGTTCCTCCAGCCTTATCATCTCCCCTGCCTTGACACATAGCATACCTACGTACTGTTATCTGACTTACCAATGTAACCATAGGATGCCTAGGCCTTTCTATCTGCCCTGCTGCTGAGCTTTTAAGGCTCCGCCATGCAATTGAACTATCTTTTATATGTTGTCTCCCACAATTAGAGTGTGAACTCCTTGACACTTTTTCTATTTGTTAGCCCAGGGCTTTACACATAGTAAACATTTAATAAATGCTTTTTTATTTATTCATTCACTGCATATATTCCCCAGCTGTCCACTACAGTCTTCAGTGGCACTGCTACTTACTATCTAGGACATCAGGAAAAACTATTCAACTCTTGACCAGTTACCTAAACTGTATAAGAAAGTACCTGGATTATAAGACTTTAATGAGCAATTGTCCCTTAAACCCTTGGAAAGCATAAAATAACTAGTCAATTAGGAAAAAAAAAAACACCAGTCACAATAGCCCTGAGGGTTCATAGTGTGCCACAATGAAAACAAAAACTACCAGATAAATATTTCATCCAAGGAAAATGGCTGGGATGGTGAGGGGAGGTTAGAGAGAATCTCAGCTAAAATGGGCCTGACAAGTAGTCACTCACACTCTTCTTGAAGACTTCGGAGGAAAACCTACTCACTCCCCATGGAGCTTTCATCATTAGGAAGTTTCTCTTCACACAAAGCCCAAATCTGTCACTTTCTCCCTTCCAACCAAGGTCCCTAATTCTTCCCCTGGGGCAAACAGAACAAGTTTAAGTCCTCTTCCATAAAACAATCCTTCACACACCTGAAGATATTATTCCTCCCTGCAGTTTTCTCTTCACCAAGCAAACATCTCCCCATTCATGCAACCAGTCCTCCCACTACATGAATTCAAGGCCCTCACAATCCTAGTTTCCTTCTCCTAAATAATTCCTAGCTTTATCAATGACATTCATAAAACATGGCACCCATAACTAAACATACAATAATACTCTAGGTGTGGTCTGACCAAGGCAGAATAAAATGAATCTCCTTATTCCTGGAAGCTAATCATGCCTATCTTAATTCAGTCTAGTATCACATTTTATTGCCCTAAATGAATTCCTTTACAAATAAACCTATTATTGAAATATCACCTCTTTATGGTAGCAGATTAAGTCATAATATAACCTACATAGCAGTCGTGTAAAATTCAAACAGAAATGGATGCCTAAGGGTTACATATTGACTTAAAAAATCACAAATTAATATTATCTATATCATGTTATATGTTTACTTATTTTGTTAATTTCTCAAATACATTTATATTTCATAGACACTTAGTTTGACACTTCTACTATACTGCATAATGCCACAGAATACTGCATTATGTCCGTTAGCATTTTTTTTAAAGAAACAGAACAGAGGTATTGCTGTATCATAAAACTCCTCCTACAATACAAATTCTAAATGTTCTCTAGCTTAAGGCAAAGGGGAGAGCCATAAGAAGATTTTGCTAATCATAAAACAGAAAATGTATTTGGGAACAACTTGAGAAGCACAATAACAAGAAAAAGTTGAACACTACTGGTTCACTTTTGTAAGGTTGGTGACTTTGCACAGCCCTCCTTCAATTAAGTGCAATTCACGTGTAAGTCACGGCATGACCTTCCTGATGTCATGGTCCTCTTCTTCCAGAATGAAGGATAAATAGCAACCTGTAAGTGGCACAGACTGCCCCACTGGGGACCCAACTGGCAAATTCCAGTTGGACAACACAGCTCCTTCCATCTTCTTCCCTTCCCCTCCCCTTCCCTCCCATTCTCCTTTTCCTCTGTCCACATGGTGTATCCTGCCCTTACCTGCAGGTGCTCTGCCCAAAGGAATGCAAATTTTGATGGCTGAAACCTTGCAAGATAACTTGGGTTTACAGGCTAGATTTCTTTCTTAAGGACTATGCCTTAAACCCAGATCTCTCTGGCTCTCATTGATTGGCCAACAATAGGTCCCAGCCCAAGCCCACAGAGCCCTGATTGCTTAGTGTTTCTGTTTTGTCCAGAAACCCTAAGGGTCTTCCCCTATAGACTGATTTTTTTTTTAAACACATAAAAGAGGCCATTCTTTGTCTCTTTTCTTACCTAGTCTTAAAAATCGAATGGACTTTGCCTCAGTCAAACTGAGATGTGGGAAAGACCTTAGCTTAAAAAGGCCATGATCTCCCACTGCATCCAGGGCCATCTCCAGGCTTCATGATCTATATTTTGCCACTGGATCCAGATGGCTCCAGAGGAGAAAGTGAAGCTGGTGACTTTGTATAGCCTTCCCTCACTTAAATCCAATTTTACTTGCCAAGTCATGGCATTACCTCCCTGATGTCATGGTCCTCTTCAAGAATGGAGGACAAACAACAACAATACCAAGACTCAGAGAAGTAGCTAATTTTAGGCTTTCAGAAATTATTCATATGCAAGAAGTGGGATAAAAGACACCACATAGGAAAAATCTATGATCAAAAATTAAGGTAGGCAGGTCATGTAACAAGAGATTATAGAAGTCCTGCAAGATCTGCAGAAAAGCCTTAAATACACTGGATAGATCCCTCATGGAGGTATATGGGAAGATATGATTAGGGTTAAGATTAAAGGAAATATAGGTGATCTGTAATATGGGGAAGAGTACCCACATCCATGAGATCATAGATCCACTGAGGTACTGAATTGCAATTCATCTAAAACTTTTAGACAATATCAAGTTTGGCCACCATAGCCAAATCAAAGCACTTAAATAACACTTTATAAAGTATTTCATTCAGTTATAATTCCCAAAACACCTAAATTTGCAGAACATGTGGTGTTCAAAATTATGACCCTATGTCACCAAAAAATCACTAAATTAAGTCTGGTAACTCTTCATGGCAGATATGTAGCATAGCAGATAGAGTGCCCTCCTGGAGTTAGGAAGAATCAACTTTTTGAGTTTAAATCTGGCCTCCAATACTTATTAGTTGTGTGACCCTGGGCAAGTCACTTCACAGTGTGCATTAGGAATAATAGTAACTGCATCCGAGGATTGCTCGGAGAGATAACAATTGTAAGGTGCTTATTATCAAGTACTATATAAATGTTAGTTATTATTACTAATGGTCTCGAATAGAAGTGAATGCAACCCAAATCAGATTAAAATATAATCAGGAAATATTTAACAAAATAAATAAAAATACAATACAACATTTCTTTTTTTTTAAAGATTCATTAATTTATTTTAGTTTTCAATATTCACATCCACAAGATTTTGTGTTCCAAATTTTCTCCCCATCTCATCCCTCCCCCAAACCCAAGACAGCATGCATTCTGAATACCCTTGCCCCTACTCTGCCCTCCCTTCTATGCCCCGCCCCCACTTCTCTTATCCTCTTCCTCTGTTATTTTCCTGTAGGGCAGGATAGATTTCTATACCCCACTGCCTGTATATCTTATTTCCCAGTTGCTTGTGAAAACAATTTTTTAACATTTGTTTTTAAAACTTTGAGTTCCAAATTTTCTCCCTTCCTCCCTCCCCACCCACCCTTATTGAGAAAGCAAGCAACTCGATACAGGTTATACACGTGTAGTCATGCAAAACACTTCCATAGTAGTCATGTTGTGAAAAACTAAGTATATTCCCTTTAATCCTAACCCGCCCCCACCATTTATTCTATTCTCTTTTGACCCTGTCCCTCCTCAGAAATGTGTGCTTCTGATTACCCCCTCCCCCAATCTGTCCTTGCCTCTACCATCACCCAATTCTCTCGTCCCCTTCCCCGCTTATTTTCCTGTAGTGTAAGATAGATATCCATACCCAATGGAGTGTGTATGTTATTCCCTTCTTAAGCCAAATCCAATGAGAATAAGAATCACTCATTCCCTCTCACCTTCTCCCACTTCCCCTCCACTGTAAAAGCCTTTTCCTGTCTGTTTTATGTGAGATAATTTACCCCATTCTACTTCTCCCTTTTTCCTTCTCTCAGTATAATCCTCTATCACCCCTTAATTTTATTATCCAGATATCACCCATTCATCTTCAACTCACCCTGTAATGCAACATTTTTTGTTGTTATTCAGTCATTTCAGTCATGTCAGACTTTCCATGATCCCATTTTGGTGAGTTTTATTGATAAAGATACTGAAAATATTTGCCATTTCCTTCTCCATTTCATTTTACAGATGAGGAAACTGAGATAAACAGGGTTAAGTGACAGCTAGTAAGTGTAAGAGGCCATATCTGAAGTCAGCAAGACTCTTCTTCCTGACTCCAAGTCCACTGCTCTATTCACTGCACCACGTAGTGGCCCTGCAATGCAACACAGATGATACAGTTACCCCTTCCACATCAAGACTTTTCCCCATCGTGGTTTTGATATATCATAGGTTGGCATGAGAAACTAAATGAGAATTTGAGGGGAGTTTTGAGGAAGCCACAGACAACATAGACAACATGTGAAAGCCAGCAGATGACACAGAAAAAGTTTAGAAACTTGGAAATGCATAAAATATATGTACAGTATCATGTAATATCCACATATTTTCACTTTTAACACCATAATAATTCAGATTTCTTCACTAGTGTGAAGGGAAGACAAAAAAAATTTTACAAGGATTTTCCAGAGGGGAGGGGGATGTTACACGCCCCTAACTCCTGAAATGTGGAAGGGATAACTGTATTAAATTGTAGTTTTCTAAGTCAATATGCAGGCTGAAGGGATCCATTTCTATTTGAGTTAGATACCAATGGTCTAGAAGAAACATGCATGAAATATTAAGATGAAATTTAACATGTATAAATGTAAAGTATTACACTTAAGGTCAAAAAAATCAATTTTAAAAGAAGATGTAGTAGGGCAAAAGTTAATCCAATCAACTCTCTGGAGCTTTCAGTAAATTTCAAAAATCTATGTGAGACAAGAGTATGACATGGCAAAAAACAAAAAAGTTAATGTTAATCCCAGGATAATGTCCAGGACATGGTAGGTGACCTTATTACTTACTATACTCTATCCTGATCAGAAGATATATGGAGATAACAATATGTTCAGTTCTGGTTATCATATTTTAGGAAGAACGTTGATAAACTGAAAAGCATCTCTGGAGGTAACTAGAAAGATAAACTGTATTGACACCATACCATAGAAATTCACCAAAGAACATCTAATATTTAGTAACAATCTGAGGTTCTATTCAACTGAAGGAATTAAGGAGGCTTAGCTTACTTAGGGGAAGACCTGATAGCAGTTTTAAGGGGCTATCATGATAAACAGGAAATGGACTTCTGCTTAGCCCTGGGGGTGGGGGGCTGCTGAGGGGATAGGGGTGGAGGTGATGACTGGAATCAAGGAGTGGAAACTACTGACAGACAACAATAATGATACTTTGGAAAGTTTGCATAATGCTTTACATACATTAATCTCATTGAACAGCTTTGTAGGATAGTTGAATCAATCAATAAACATTTATTAAGCAGTGTGCTAAGCACAGGAGATACAAAAAACACTGGAGAGGCAAAAGATAGTCCCTTCCCCAAAGAAACTTACAATCTGAAGGAGAAGACAACACGTAAATACAGACAGTTCTCCCTTTACAAATTCACATTAAGCAAACTTCACTTTACATAAAGAATTCTGAAAGAAATCTTTCAGTAACAACATCAACAAAAAAAACTTATGTGAAGTTTACCATGCTCTTTCTCCACTCTTGCTCTTCTCCTCCACACTCTCCAGCCTCCCATCACCCCCACAAAAAAAAAAAAAGCCTTAAAAAAAAAATCCTCCAAGTGAAAGCAGAAGAGCACGAGATACTACTACCACTGCTGCCTGATGGGGGCTTGGCTTGAAGGCTCCAGCTCAAAGAAAGGAAATCTTTGCCTTACTCTGCCCAGCCACCTGCCGAGCATGTCCACTCTGCATGTCTATCTTCCATCCATCCATCTGAGCTTGGGCACTGAGTGTCTGTCCCCAGCTCAGTCACCTAGCAGCCAAACTAATAATACAGTGACCTCTCCTGTCTGTCCAGTCTCCACTGCCCCAATCCCTGTCCGTCCCCTCCTTGCCCCCTGTGGTTGGCCCCACAACCCATGTGTTCTTCTTTCTATTCTTGCTTCTCTGTCCCAAGCTCCCATTGATCCTCTTCCAGAATGAAGGACAAACAACAACAACCACCCATGTGTCTTGAACCATGCTGCTCCCACCTCCACTGCACAAGGCCCTCTTCTTCTCTACCTCCCTTCCCCATGATTGTAGGCAAATTCACATTACTAAAAACACTGTTGTTATTTTCTTAGTTTTTCAAGGGGTGATGTCTTGATTGTGTGTGAATCAGATTTTAAGTGAGGGTGAGTGGCACAAATTCATCAGCCTCATTCTCTCTTTCTGAGTCATCAAAGTCCAGCGGCAAAACAAAAGACAGGACAACTGACAATGGCAAGGGATATAGTGGATGACCTTGGCATCTTCCATGTCTGACCAAGCTCTAGATGCTCCACAGCACCTGCTTCAGCATTCTTCGTGGCCATTGAAATAAACTATTCTCATCCACTTATTCCACCAGGGGAAATCTTCACATGATTGGATAGACATCACCCTAACTCACTGATGGGTTTGAGGTCTGTTGGTTACCCTTAACCTGGTTTAGCCTGTCTGCCAAGACAGTCTTACCCAGGTGTGGCCACTGTGCATGCTACAGCTTTTTGGAGCCACAGGGAAAAGTTTGGCAAAAGGTAGACACCACAGGTGGATGAACAACCTTGGAAAGGGCTCATCAAGCCCTCATGCCAAAGAAGCCAGTCCTCTCTGAACACATAGAGCTCTGCTAAATGGTCCACTTATATAAAGTGAGGGGGAAAAATTATATATATATATATATATATGTGTGTGTGTGTGTGTGTGTGTGTGTGTGTATACATGTGTGTGTGTGTGTGTGTGTGTGTGTGTGTGTGTGTATTCTGTCAGAGGACAAAAGGGTGCATATTTAAGAAATGTTAGAAAAGTGAAATCAACAGCCCTTGGCAACAGATTGGATATGGGCGTGAAAGACCATAAGGCATCAATGAGGACTCCTAGTTTGTGAGCCGGAGGGACTGGATGGCATTACCCTTTACAGTAATAGAGGAGGTAGGACAGGGAGAGAGTTTAGGGAGAAAGCATGAGTTCTGTTTTGGACATGTTGATTTTAAGATATCTACTGAATATCCAGTTCAAGATGTCTGAAAGGCAGTTGGAGATGCAAGATTAGAGGTCAGCAGAAACGTCAAGGGATTACAATTATAATAATATTTAACATGCTTTAAACATTAATATCAACCCTGAATGGGGGGGCAAAGGGGAGAGGGGAAGAGTTGGAGAAGTGGTGAGAGATAATGAGGAAACCAGGATGACTCCTAAGTTGAGAAACTAAGAGACTGGGAGGATAGTGTTGCCCTCTACAATTCTACTTTGGGGAAGGTTCTATTTTGGACATATTAATAGTTCTGTTTCTATTTAAAGGTGAGGAAACTAAGGCTTGGAGAGGTTATGAGTTGTCCATATTCACATAGACTATAACAGACCCAGCCACATAGATATATAGATATACTAAGAGTCAGAAATGGATTTAAACCCAGGTCTTCCTAACTCCACAATTACCATGATATGTCATATTGCTTCCAATCTACTTCTAAGTAACTAAAGATATCCAAAACAGATGAACCAGGAGATGAGATGTTTATCTCACTGGAGGTCTTCAAAGACTGGAAAACAATTTGTTGGGGATACTGAAGAGAATATTCTTGTTCACACAGAAGTTTGGACTTGATGTCATATAAAGTCTCTTTCAGCTCTGACAATCTATGATTCTATGAAGATGTGTATTTAAAATAAGACATAATAATTGACATTTTATATATATATATGTATATGTGTGTGTGTGTGTGTGTATACACATAGCCCTTTAAAATTTGCAAGGCACTTTTCTCACAACAACCCAGTGAGATAGGCAATACAAATATTATTAACTCCATTTTACAGATAAGGAAGCTAGGATTATGAGAAGTTAAGTGAGTTGCCCAGAATCAAACAGTCAGTGTTTGGGCCAGAATTTGAAGCCAGAGATTCTGACTCAAAGTTCAACACTTTACTATACTGTGGAACCTCTTTTATTAACAATGACAAATCAGGCTTGGACATAGCATAACAATTCAATTACATTAGAAAAAAACTAGACTCATTAATGTGGGCTCTGGTGCCACAAGAACAAAATGTCTTCTCCAACTTGTATCTATGCTATTTTTTCTGCCAGCAAGATATACCACTACCCTCACATTTCTGCTATTTCCTATTACCTAGGGTTTAGCCATCCCCTTAGCCTCCAGTAACATCATCCTCTGATTTACAAAAAATTTATCATATACAATGGCACATGCAATACAGTTAACAGATAGAAAAGTTAACTTCAAAGTTTAGATAAGATTCTTACAATTTAACTCTTCCCCTGAAAATCATCAAGATATTTTATCTTAGTTTCATTCTAGCTAAAATTCTTATCATTCTAGATTTTCACATTAATTCAATTTTATTCCCTTTGCCATATAACCAGCTGGCCTAGTCTGCTACTCTTTTGAATCTAACTCTTTAGTCCCAAATAAGATATACTGGACGTCAGAAGTCTAGGACTTTGCTCTCTATGATCATCCAACTCAATCATCTAAAGAAACTTCATCCTGATTCACTGAAAATGGCCTAACCTGTTCCCCAAAACATTCAAACAGAAAGAATTCTTCCCTATTGAAGACCACTTAGGGTCCCATAGACATTAAAGTTACCACTCCATAGTTTCATGTCATGATGCCTCCCTCATTCTATCTAGAGATTTCCACACTCTAGCTCCTTAAGAAACTGATCACATTATCGTGAAAATATGCTTAATATGAATTTATAAAGTAGAGCCTATATAAGATTGCACGTAGTCTTGGGGAAGGGAAAGGAGAGAGAGGGAGAAAATTTAAAATTCAAAATCTTATGGAAGTGAATGTTAAAACTAAAAATAAATTAATTATTTAAAAAAAGGAAAAGAAACTGTTCATACTGTCGCCTAAAATAACCTTTTAATAAGCCAGATTTTTTTCAGTTCTTTTAAAACTTGATGAAAAAAGTGATCTCTTCAAATTAAGTTGCCAAAAATCCCTTAAGTGAAAAATACAATGGCTTTTTCTTAGTCCTCATTTATCTCAGCCTCCCTACAGCTTTTGATACTGATGACCACTCCTTTTGTATACTCACTGGGCTCTCCTAATAGTCCTCCTAACTGTCTGAATGCTTCTTTTCAGTCTTTTTTACTAAATTCCCACTTACGCCATGCTCATAAGTTTCAATGTATTCCACCTGAGTTGCACTGGTCCTCTATATCACCCTATACATTATGACCTTATCAGCTCCAAAGGTTCCATCATCACTGCTAGTTAGATGAGTCCGAATCTACATATCTAGGTCTTGTTTCCCTCCTGAGCTTCAGTCTCATATCACCAACCACTTCCTGAATATCTCTAACTGTATGTGCCATAAGCTTCTAAAATGTAACATGTCCAAAACAGATTTATCTTCTTACAAAAACTCGTGTCTCTTCTTAACTTCCCTACTTCAGTCAATGGCACCATCAGTCTTCCTCTAACCTAAGTTCACAATCTCAGAGTTATTTTCAATTATTTACTGAACATTGCCTCCCATACATCTAATCAATGCCAAGTCTGGTCGATTCTCTGTTTACACCAGTTCTAATATCTGTTCCCTTGTTCCTATTCACATGGCCACTACTCCACATGCCTTTCACCTATACTACTATATCTTCCAAACTGGTCTCCTTGTCCCAAGTATCTCCCCACTCCATTGCATCCTCCTGAAAACATGATATTCTTAAAGTATAGATCTGTGATGTTCCCCCAGAGTCTTCAGTACTTTGTCCAGCACTTAGGATAAAATATAAAACTCTGGTATTTAACACTTAAAGACCTTCAGGATGTCTCCAAGCTACTTTTCCTGAACGATTTCACCTTGACTCTTCCTCACCTTACTCTTTCACATTCCAAACAAACTAGCCCATTTGGCATTCCCCATACTTGACATTCTCTTTCCTATCTCTACCACTGTGCACAGGCTATATCCTATGCCTAGAATTACCTACACTACCCCTTAGAATCTCTAACATTCAATATGCTAGGCAAGAGTCAGCTACCACATGAGGCCTTTACTGATTCCACATTCACACCAATGAAATTACATTGTATGTATTTGCATTTGTTTGTTTGTGGATCACATCACTACTATATCACAACTATCAAGAAAGAGATAAAGAATACAAGATACAGAAACCATTGTGTTTACTATTTGTAGATTGTGAAAGAAGCATTTAATTTGGTTAAGAAAAAAAAAATACTGGACAATGTCAAGTCAGAGCCAAGATGGTCAAGTAAAAGCAGTGACTTGCTTGAGCTCTCTCCGAAACCCCTCCAAATACCTGTAAAAAATGGCTCTAAACAAATTCTAAAGCAGCAGAAGCCACAAAAAGATAGAGTGAAACAAATTTCTAGCCCAAGACAACCTGGATGGTTGATCTGAATGGTATATCACACCAGGCAGGGAGAGAAACACAGTCTGGCATAGGCATACAGGCAAAACAGGCCTCAGCAAACCTGGAGCAGCCTCAGAGGACTGAATCACAGTCAGCTGTGGTGGTTTCCAGACTTCTCAACCCACAAATGCCAAAGACAATTTAGAAGGTCAGTAGGACAAGTCTGTGACTGCGGTGATGAGAGAGAAGCTTGGTCCTAGCTCCAGTCCCAGTGCATGGCCCCAGGGCAGTGGCTGCTTCCTGAGCTTCAGGCCCACAGATTGAGGGGGAATCCAGTGGCTGATCACAGGGGGATTGCAGGGATCTCTTTGCTGGTGCTAAGACAGGAATCTCTTGCTTTGCCCGTGCTTGGATCTGGGTCACAGTTCTGGGTGGCAATTCTGGGATGAGGAGGAGCACTGGTATGGTGGAGCTTGTAGTCGGTGTGGAGAGGGAATCCTCCTCACAGTTCCAAGGCAGAAAAGAGAGCTTGTGGTCACTCACAGACCAGAACACAGGCCAGGAAAGGAGTAAACACCTCGCCCTTGATCATACCACCTTGGAAAAACTGAAAATTTACAGGTCTCTAGAAGCGTCTCTTTAAAGAGCTGCACAAAACCTCCAAAGTTTGGGACAGTACATTCTGCACACGGGAAGCAGACCCCTACCTTAACAAAGAGTTTATAACTCAACTAATTGGCTGGGATTGTGACCAAACTGTACAAAAAAAAAATCAAACTATAGAATCTTTCCTTGGTGACAAAGAAGATCTAAACATACAATCAGAAGAAGACAACAAAGTCAAAGCTCCTAAATCTAAAGCCTCCAAGAAAAATAGGAATTGGTCCCAGGCCATGGAAGAGCTCAAAAAGGATTTTGAGAAGCAAGTAAGAGAAGTAGAGGAAAAACTAGGAAGAGAAATGAGAGTGATACAAGAAAATCGTGAAAAACAAGTCAACAGCTTATTGTATGATCATATTTTTTACTGTATTATATTATGGAAATGCTTATGCTATTCCACAAATTAAAAATAAAATGAAATATTTTAAAAAACTAGAAAAAGGAAAAATTAAAAATCTCCAATTAAACACTAAATTGGAAATCCTAAAAATCAAAGGAGAAATAATAAAATTGAAAAGAAAAAGAAAAACCATTGAACTAACAAATAAAACTAAAAGCTGGTTTGATGGAAAAAAAAAACAATAAAATAGATAAACCACTGTTTAATTTGATTTTTAAAAGAAGAAAGCCAAATAACCATTATCAAATTGAAAGTTGTGAATTTACCATCAATGAAGGGAAAATTAAAACAATTATTAGGAACTATTTTGTCCAATTATATGCCAATAAATTTGACAATCTAAATGAAATGAATGTATATCTTCAAAAATATAAATTACCCAGATTAATAGAAGAGGAAATAGAATACTTAAATAACCTAATCTTAGCAAAAGAAATTGAACAAGCCATCAATGAACTTCCTAAGAAAAAGTCCCCAGGGCCAGATGGACTCACAAGTTAATTCTACCAAACATTTAAAGAACAATTGATTCTAATACTACATAAACTATTCAGAAAACTAGACAAAGGAGTCCTACCAAATTCTTTTTTGTGAACTAAAAGGATACTGATACCTAAACCACAAAGAGTCAAAACAGGGAAAGAAAATTATAGACCAATTTCCCTAAAGCATATTGATGCAAAAATTTTAAACAAAATACTAGCAAAGAGATTACAGCAATGTATCACAAGGATTATACAATATAACCAGGTGGGATTTATATCAGCAATACAGGGCTAGTTTAGTATTAGGAAAACTATCAGCATAATTGACCACATAGTTGGTTGATTGTTGTCCTTAGTTCTCAAAAAGGACCAAAATGACATCACTATATTACAGTCAACTTACAGTGTATCAGACTGTAGCTGATCAGACCAATGTGAGCTCAGAATGCTCTATCACAGGTCGAGTACAAATAGTCCGTGTGAACATTTGGGGTGGATTCTCTAAATTTACACATCTTGTGTTTCTTTTTGAGCTACTTCAATTCTGCTTTGCTAACAGAGCACAGCACCTTCTGTGACGAAGGCATACCATGCTGGGGGGTCCTGTGTCAGTGTCTCTCATGTCATGTAATTAATCCCAAAGTTCTTAAAAGAGGCTTTGGGAGTGTTCTTGTATCACTTCTTCTGACCACCAAGAGAGCACTTGCCTTGTGTGACTTCTCCATTAAACAGTCTTTTAGTCAAGCGTATATTTGGCATTCAAATAATGTGGCCATATCAATAACAAAGCCAACAAAAATCATATGATTATCTCAACAGATGCAGAAAAAGCCTTTGATAAAATACAACACCCATTATTATTATTAAATGGAGCTTACCTTAAAATAAGTAACATATACTGAAAACTATCAGCAAGCATTATCTGTAATGAAGATAAGCTACAAGCCTTCCCAACATAATCAGGGGGGAAAGCAAAAATGCCCACCATCACCTCTATTATTCAGTATTGTACTGGAAATACTAGCTATAGCAATAAGAGAAGAAAACGAAATTGAAGGAATTAGAAGAGGCAATGAAGAAACAAAACTATCACTCTTTGCAGATGATATGATATTATACTTAGAGAACCCAGAGGATCAACTGAAAAAAAAAAAAAACAATGAAAATACAATTTTAGCAAAGTTGCAGGATGCAAAATAAAGCCACATAAATCATCAGCATTTCTACATATTATCAACAAAGTCAAATGCCAAGAGACAGAGAAATTCCATTTAAAATAACTGTAGATAATATAAAATACTTGGGAGTCTACCTGCCAAGAGAAACCCAGGAACTATATGAACACAATTACAAAACACTATTCACACACACACACACACACACACACAAAAATCAGATCTAAACAAATGGAAAAGTATCAATTGTTCGTGGGTAGGTAGCCAAGCCAATATAATAAAAATGACAATTCTACCTACATTATTTTACTTCTTCAGTGCCACACCAATCAAACTACCAGAAAACCATCTTACAGAGCTATAAAAAGCAGTAGCAAAATTTATCTAGAAGAACAGAAGGTCAAAAATATCAAGGAAATTAATGAAAAAAAATGCAAAGGAAGGTGGCTTAGCTGTACCAGATCTTAAACTGTATTCATAAAGCAGCAATCACCAAAACTACCTGGTGCTGTCTAAGAAGTAGAGTGGTGGATCAGTGAAATACATTAAGTACATAATACATTACAGTAAATGACCACTGTAATATAGTACATGTAAATGTAAAGATCTAAGCTTTTAGGATAAAAACTCATTATTTGACAAAAATTGCTGGGAAAACTAGAAAACAGTATGGCAGAAACTAGGTGTATACCAACATCTCACACCATATACCAAAATAAATTCAAAATGGGTACATGATTTACACATAAAAGGTGATAGCATAACCAAATTGGGAGAATACAGAAGAGTTTACCTGTCAGATCTATGGATAAGGGAAGAATTTAGGACCAAAAAAGATATAGAGAGCTTTATGAAATGTAAATTAGGTCATTTGATTATATAAAATTAAAAATTTTTTGCACAAACAAAACCACTGTGACCAAAATTAGAAGAAAAGCAGAAAATTGGTGGGGTGGGGGGAATTTTGTAGCAAGGATCTCTGATAAAGGCCTCATTTCTCAAATAAATAGAAAATTGAGTCAAATTTATAAGAATACAAGTCATTCTCCAATTGATAAATGGTCAAAGGATATGAGCACACAGTTTTCAGACAAAAAAAAATCAAAGCTATCTAAAGTCATATAAAAAATGCTCTAAATCACTACTGATTAGAGAAATGTATATTAAAACAACTGTGAGGTACCGCCTCATTCCTATCCAATTAGCTAATATGACAAAAAAGGAAAATAATGGATGTTGGAGGGGATGTGGAAAAACTGGGACACTAATGCACTATTGGTGAAATTGTGAACTGATCCAATCACTCTGGAGAGCAAATTGGAACTATACCCAAAGGGCAATAAAAATTTGCATACCCTTTGATCCAGCAACACCACTGCTAGGTCTCTAACCCAAAGACATCCAAAAAGAGGGGAAAAGACCTATTTGTACAAAACTATTTATAACAGCTCTTTTTGTGGTGGCAAAGAATTGGAAATTGAAGGGATGCCCATCAATTAGGGAATGGCTGAACAAGTTGTGGTATATGATTGTAATGGAATACTACCATGCTATAAGAAATGAAGAGCAGGATGATTTCAGAAAAACCTGGAAAGATTTACATGAACAGATACGAAGTGAAATGAACATAACCAGGAGAACATGGTACACAGTAATAGCAATATTGTACAATGAAGAACTGTGAGTGACTTAGATATTCTGAGTAATACAATGATCCAAGACAATCCCAAAGGACTCATGATGAAACATGCTATCCACCTCTGGAGGAAGAACTGATATTATCTGAGTACAGACTGAAGCATACTATTTTCTCTTTCTTTCCTTCTTTTTTGTTTGAGTCTTCTTGAACAAAATGACTAACATGGAAATGTTTTACGTGATTGTACATGTATAACCTATATCAGATTGCTTACTGTCTCAGGGAGGGGGAGGGGAAGAGTGGAAGGAGGGATAGAATTTGGAACTCAAAACTTTAAAACAGAAAAACAAACATTAAAAATTGTTTTAACATATAATTGGGGGGAATAAAATATTATTAAAAAATAAATAAAACATTATCACATGTAGAAAAAGAAAAGAAGACCACGATTCTCCCTTTCTTCCATATCAGAATCAAATTTGACTGCATCAAAACTACAACTCCTGTTCCTCTGGAACCAAATTCCCTGTAGCATTTCTTCTTTTAACATTCTGAGGTGTCATTCTCAAAAGTCAAGACTAAATCTAATATTACACCTGGCATTACTCTCCTTATCCACCATAAACTCTTAGATAACATAATCCATCCAACCTAAAGTATCTAACAGTTAACTGTGAAAATTCATCTTTATAGGTCCAGCTTTATGTCTATAATTTCCTCCACTGTCTAGAAGGTGAAATTCTCAGTAAGGCAAGTCAACAAATGATTAGTTAGATGTTCAGATTTTAGCAGACAGAGACCTTTACCAGATAGCAAAATACCCAGGCTCTCCCAACATTTCCTGCCAGCTTGGTAATCTTGTCACAAAGTGGTATACAGAAAACACATTAGATTTCTGGATTAAAATTCTAGCTCCATATTTACACTGGGTGACCATAGGCAAGTAAACTAATGTATCTGGGTCTCAATTTCTTCATCAGTCCACAGTAATTTTTAAGCACCTACATGTCAGACGTTGTGAAAGGTGCGAGAGATAAAAACAAAAGCATGATAGTCCCTGTCCTTAAGGAGCTTATATTCTAACAGAACAGAAAATATTAACATTATAGGTCTATACAAAACACAAATGAAAAATGTACTAAGTATCCCTTGGGAAAAAAAAGGTACTAAAAGTTAGAGAGACCAGAAAAAAGTCTCATGTAGAAGGTAGTGACAGAGCTGAGTCTTAAAGGAAACAAAAAATCTAAGACAAAAGTGAAAAGTGCATTCCAGGTATTAGGAATAGCCTGTGCAAAGTCATGGTAAGAGGAGATGGAGAGTTAATGTGTGAAGGACAGCAAGGAACTCAGTGTGGCTGGTGTGTAAAATTCATGAACAAGGGTAACATGTAAAAAGGTTCAAAGCTATATCGGGATTAGGTTAAAAAGAGCTTTACATACCAAACAGGAGTTTATATTTCATTCTAGCACTAACAAGGAGGCTACTGCAATTTACTGAGTAGAAGAATAACATGATCAGACCTACACTTTCAGAAAATCACTGAAGAAGCTCTGTGGAAAATAAATTACAGAGTAGGAGAAGCCCTAAAGCTGAGAAATATTTGGGAAGCTATTGCAATAGTCCAGGAAAGAGGTGATAAGGATGTCACAGCTAGGTAGTCTTGTATGAGTAGAGGAAGGGGAAAGATTTAAGAAATATTGTAGAGGTAGAAATGAGCTATGGCAACTGACTGTATGTGTAAATTGAATAAGAATGAGGAGAGAACAATTATAGCAAGGTTAGAAAGCTAGTTGACTGTAAGAACAAAGGTGCCCTCATCAGACATAGGACAGTTCATATGATGTGGGCTTTAGAAACAAGATAATGAGCTCTTTTTTTAAAAATGTTGAGTTTGAGGGGCAGCTAGGTGGCGCAGTGAATAGCACACCGGCACTGGAGTCAGGAGGACCTGAGTTCAAATCCAACCTCAGACACATAACACTCACTAGCTGTGTGACTCCGGGCAAGTCACTTAACCCCAACTGCCTCACCAAAAAAAAAAAAAAAATGTTGGCTTTGATATGCCTACAAAGAACCTGTTCAAAATGTCCAATAGGCAGTTTATGATTAGATACTAGAGGCTGGTAGAGAGACTAAGGATAGATAAAGAAATTTACTTAAAGACGATAGTTAAATCTAAGGGACCTTATAATACCATGAAATTAGAGAACAGATAGAGAAAAGAGAGTCCAAAGCTTTGGGTACATGCACAATTAAGAGTGACATGGAGGAATAAGAGGAATGGGTCAAATAGGTAGGAGGAGAATAAAGATTAATATCACAAAAACCCAGCAAGGAAAGATATCCAGGAAAAGATAAACAACAATGTCAAATGATGCAAAAAAAAAAAAGATAAAGAAGGATGAGGATTGAGAAAAAGTCATTAGATTGGTCAATTAAGAGATCACAGGTAAATTTGAAGAGAACAGTCTAAGCTAAACCAAAAGATCAAAAAATTAAGTTACTTGCTAAGTATTTAGAGACTGAGAAAAGCAAAGTTAATGAACAAAGATAGCTTTTTTCAAGGTCATTTCTAATTCTAAATCCTATGATTCTATAAAGTCATCATATACTTCCTCTAGTTGTTCTGGCAGCTCATAGTATGTCCCATCACGATATCAAGTCTGGATCCAAATACTCTCCACATCCCTTGCCCATCATATTCATAGAAGTTTGTTATTTCCACCCACCTCACCACTACACCATCCTCACTCTACCTACTGTTTCTCTAAGGCAATCTGTTTTCTTCCATCAAGGCATTGTTCATGTATTTTACATTCTCATATTAAAATTCTAGCTCAATTTATTTCCCATTCTCTATGCATTTTGCGTTGGTTTGGACATGTGAGCCCACTAGTATCCTTCTTTCACATGACGATCTCCCATGTGTTTTCTAGCACTTCTACTGCTATTTTTTTTCCATTGTCTTATCTGCTATTCTCTTCAATATATGGTTTAGCACCTGTATCTAGTTTTCTCTTACCCTCTCCCTTTTCAATTTAAATCAAACTCAATCATACTAGCTATTCTCTAAGCAAATACATTCTTCTCTTCCCTAATTAGATATATTCTATATCTCCAGGGTAAAAATCTACCATTCCTTATATAGGCTAGAAAAAACAAATCCTACTCTCTACCACCAACTTCTTGGTTAGTTGCTCACTTCCCATATCTTGCTTTCTCTTCTAAGGTCCTTACCTTCAGTCAGGGGCAGTGATGAAAATACTACATGTGACCCTAAGTCCTCAGTTTCCTCCCTAGATCTTCATAATCCCTGGCAATTCTTTTCAAACCTCTTCTGAAAGTATCATTTGTTCCCATATGAATCACAAAATCACCTCTTCTTGCTCTGAACATAATAAAAACATACCCATACTCTCTTGATTTATTAAAAATATTTACTGAGCCCTACATGCTACCATGGTATAGCAAACAAAGATATATAATAGACAGGTCCTGCCCTAGAGGGCAGTATAGTGCAGTATAGTAAGAGAAATAGGACATGTACACATCTATTAAATACAAAACAAGTTCTATAATAATGGTACAAACATAGTATTATAGAACTTCAGAGGGAAGAAGAGACCACTTACAACAGGGCTAATAAAGTTTTCACAAAATAACATTGGTGTTTGACCTCGAACAATAATTAAATTTCAACAGACAGGAATGGGGGAGAGGGGAATCCTATTCCAGATGAAAGGAATCAGATCAATAATGACCAACTGGTTCCTAAGAAGTAGTTATGAGGTAGTGGGGTCAGGATATCTGGGTGCAAAATGCTGCCTCACACTTGACTACCCATGTGATCAGAAAAACAAGCTACTTAACTTTTCATGCTTCAGCTTTGTCTTCCATAAAACACATTGGTAGTGAGTGTTTCCTCACACAGAGCTCCTTACATCAACAAAATCACAGGTAAAGACTCTTCCTCCCAGCCTACCACTCCATTAGGATAATAATGCTTGTACTGCCTATGTTACATAGTTGTAAAACAACCCACTTAGAAAACCCAAAAGTATTACATAAATTTGAATCATTATCAGGAAAAAAAAAAAACGAGTCATAGTCCTTATTTTTTTAAAGCCAATAGCCTATAATACCTCCTAATTATCTTACACTTTTATAGGCAAATTTCTTAATTAGGTCATAATTGGAACTCAAGCCACTTTCACAAAAGAAAATAAACTACACTACTATTGCCCATGTCTTCCCCCCAAAGATGGAAGGAGCAAAACTTCTCCTTCCATTGCCCAAAGTGAATGAAACAGCACTTCAATCTGAAGTATCAGAACTTCAGGTAGAAAAAGCAACCTGATGACAATCAGATAGTCCTACCCTCAAGAGCTAAAGAGGATATAGCTAGAAAATGCAAATCTCCACTTTCATTGTTCAAGTAAGTACTCAATTAGCTACACAAGAAAGTGTTTCAGTCCTCCTGACTCCTAAGCAAGCAAACCACTGAAATAAAATTTAAGAACATAACAAGAGAGATTTCTTAGCCAACTGCAGTTATATACTGCAGCTAAGTGGCGTAGTGGATAAAGCACCGGCCCTAAAGTCAAGAAGACCTGAGTTCAAATGCGGCCTCAGACCAAGCACTTGACCCATACTAGCTGTGTGACCCTGGGCAAGTCACTTAACCCCAATTGCCTAAAAAAAAAAAAAAAAAAAAAGACTTCTCCATCCATCAGGTAAGGGTGAAGTTCCCATTGTTCATCTGCCTCACATACTAAGCTGCCCAAGAAATAATATCATTCTTTACAGAGAACAGTACTCTACTGAAGGAGGAGAAAGTTAATAGGTGAATTCTGGCAACCATTAAAGTCAGCTGCCAGCTGAAACCACAAACTAGCATATTCTACAATTTAGGAAGTAAGGCTTAGCGTATTCCAGCAATTTGGGGATTCTGAAACAAGAGTTGCCATGATATGATGAGGTCCAAGAGGAGGAGTTTCCTGACATTATTCCAATCAACTAGTCTGAATCAAGAATGATTTAATCTATGCCAACCCTCAAATAGCAGACCCTGTCTCATTTCAAAGAGTTACTAAGTTGCTTGTGCCACATAACCTCATCTGTAAAAGCACCTCCTGTGCTTGAACAGGAAAAACTAATACAATTAAGAAAGGCTGTATTGTCATGGATGGTTAAAACACAATAGGTAAAGAGCCATAGATGCTTGAAGATCTCACCCGTAACTTCAGGTGAAAAGTCCTGGTCTGAACCCCTTTTAATATTACTAGAAACATTTATTTGTATAAACTTTCTAGACTAGCCTTGTAAGAAATCTTTGCTGTATCTGATATGAACATAAATACAATTTGGTAAGATACACATAAAGACAATCTAGGAAAATATATGTTCACATTTGTAAATGGCTCCCAAGCTGGGCAGTTGTTGTTGAGGAACAGTAATTGGAAATATTTCTGGTATATATCTAAAAGGGCTCTATCCTACGTGAGATGAATTTTGCCAAGGCTATAAAAGCATAGGCTATAAGCCAAGAGACTATCCCATCAGCAAGAAAAATTATCAATTAAAAGGCCAAAAGACTGTACGGCAAGGATTGAGGCATGAACAAGAGGTAACACTATTGTCTCCCCACCAATTAAAATGTAAAAAAAAATAAAAATAGATATTGAAAAGTAAGACTCAGAAACAACATCACAAAAGTATGAAATTTTTAAATGGATAATCAAACCTACATTGCCTCTGTATTCATATACATGGTGCCTTCTGGGGAACTGATACATAGGAGGGGATGAGGGGTAGGGAGACAAAAGCAGCTCTGTCTCACCCTTGCCAGGTATGGCCAGCAGTGGAAAGTATGCAGTTGCATTAAATGAATAAAAGTAGAACCATAAGCATGTATCACAGTATTTTGGTAGAAAAGCTCTCTACTTAGTAAATTTCAAGGAAAGAGGGAGTGATTATTCCATTTGACCTAGCAGAGTATGACAGTGTGCTTTCTTATCACTCAAAATCTTGTCATTCCAAACCAAATGCAATCCCAACTGTTTTTCCCAAAGAGGTAAAGTGACTGGAAGTGTTCTGTGACAATAGTGTGGTAAAATGTACCATTGAAATTCAAGTCTTATGAAGTAAAAATGAGGAAACAACCAGTTCAATTAATTATTAAACACCTACTATGTGCCAAGCAACGAGCTTAGGTGCTGGGGATACAAAGACAAAGGCAAAACAGTCTCTGCCCTCAAGAAATTAAAGAGTTTACTGAAGGTAGGAAAGTATATACATAAGTAAATACAAAATAGGTATACAGTAAATAAAAATTAATTTGAGGAGAAGTCACTACCAGTAGGAACGCTCAGGAAAGGATCCCCGTTTCTGCTAAATAAGCTGGAAAACTAATCATCTGAAATTCTAGTTCCAAGAGTTTAACAGAAGATCTGGTGACTTCATGCGCCTCACATTAGGCTAATGGAAGAGGTCACAATGCTCCCCAAAGAAACAGACAAAACAGATAAGATTACTAACAAGCATCTGATTCTATTAGGGTCAGTAACACATTAGACTGACCAGTTAAACCATACTGAAATCCACAAGGAAAGCTTGATACTGAACCTGTAAAGTTCCAATCTTTTTCTAGTAGCACTCGGGACACAATGGCTACCAATACATGATTATCATATCAAACGGAGAAACAAGGCCTTCCTGGACTTCAGTCCAAGTCTTCTCCTTTCTGATAGAGGTAAATGATGCTAAAATTTTTATAAGGACCATTTCATCATATTAATTAATATATAAGTTCATTTTGCCAATGCATACTTCTTTCCCATAAATTCTCTGCAGCGTGAAAAAAAATGGAATGAAGGACAGAATTCTTGAAGTATTCAAGTCAATATATAATAATAGCTTAAACTGATGTAGCACTTGAGCATTTGAAAAATACTTTACATACACCATCTCATTTAAACCTGTAAGTTGGGATCATTATTATCCCCACTTTACACATGAGAAAAGTAAGGCTAATAGAATTTAAGAAAAGACTTGGGGGCAGCTAGGTAGCTGGTTAGAACACTGCCCTGGAGTCAGGAGGACCTGAATTCAAATCCAGATTAAGACACTTATTAGCTGTGTGACCCTGTCACTTAACCTCCAATTGACCCCAAAATAAAGAAAAAGAAATGACTTACCTAAGTCACACAGCTAGTATCTGAGGCATGATTTGAAGGTAGGTCTTTCTGAATCTAAGACTGGCAATCTTTACACTAAGATCTATGATTTCATTGCTATGGATATTACCTCAAACCAATAGATCAAAAATAATTGTGACATCTATGTGATTTGCGAGGCATTGGACTAGGTGCAAAACAGTGCATAACCTCAAGGAGATAACCATTTTAAGTACACTGATAACATGCAGAGACAAAATGAATATGAAGTAGTTTTGGATGAGAAGTCCTCGCAGCAGCAGTGACCAGGAAAGACTCCATGTATAAAGTGATGCTTTAGCTGTCTTGAAGGAACTAACATTCCTTCTTGAGCTGCTTCTACCAGGGACAGTAGAAGATATATTATGTTCCAGATTTGGAGTACAGACATTTCAAAGGCTCAGATCTGAGAAGCATAATGGCACTTATAAGGACAAGCAAGAAGGCCAGTTCAGCTAGACTTCAGAGTACAGGAATGGAAGAAATCTAGTGAGCCCTGAAAAGTAATCTAAAGTTATTTTCTGAATACCTTTAAAGCCAGAAAAATTTACATTTTATCCTTCAGACAGTAATGAGTCACTGGAATTTCTTAAGGAGAAGAGGAACTAAGTAAGATCTGTGTTTAAGGAAAATCATTTTATAATATGAATGAAAGATGCACTGGAGTTAGGATAGACTTGAAGCAGGGAAACCAATTTGGAGACCACAGAAGAAGTCCAAGTGAGAGTCAATAAGGACTTGAACTAATATAACTATTGGAGTACTAAGAAGGGGATATTAGGTGAGAGATTTTATGAAGGTAGAAATGAGAGAATTTAGCAACTGAATGGATATATATGGATATATAGTGAGGGAGTGAATAGTTGAAGATAACACCAAGGGTGCCAACTTGGAAGACTAAGAGGATGATGTTATTATGTTCAACAGAAATTAGGAAGTTTAGAAAAGGGGTGGGTTCAGGAGAAGAAATAATTTCTGTTTTGAACACATGAAGGTTGAAATGTTCAATAGGAAATTAGGGATGTAAGACTGGATTTAAGTGACAAACTGGGGAGATCTGGTAGACATCTAAACAGAGGTGAAAATTAAATCAATGGGAGCTGATGAGGTTACCAAGTGAAAGAACACAGAAAGGGAAGAGAAAAAGGCCCTGGAGAAAGTCTTGAAATACTCTCATAATTAGGAAAGCATCATATGGATGATGGGCTAATAAAAGAGATTAAAAGGAGCAGTTAAGACAGGTAGGAGAACCAGGAGAGAAGAGAAAACTGAACATAAGAAGAGGATATTCAACATAGCAAATAATAAGAAAGATTAAGAAGGATGAGGACTGAGAAATGGCCACCATTCTTGACAAATAATAGATCATGTTAACTTTAGAGAGAAAAGTTTCCATTGAATGATGAGGTTATAAAGCCAGACTACATTGAAATGAAAGCAATATAGACAGATTTTTCTTGGGAGTCTGCCAAAAACTGCTAAGAAAAGGATAAGAAATATAAAATAATAGCTTGATGGGATGTTAGGGATAGTGAAGGTTTTGTTTTGTTTAAAGAATGGAGGAGGGAGGGGCAGCTAGATGGTAGAACTGAATTCAGGAAGACCTGAATTCAAATCCGGCCTCAGACACTTGACACTCACTACCTATGTGACCCTGGGCAAGTCACTTAACCCCATTGCCTAGCAAAAATTAAAATAAAAAATAAAAATAAAAGAATGGAGGAGGGAGCAGCTAGGTGATGCAGTGGACAGAGCACTAGCCTTGGAGTCAGTAGCTGTGTGACCCTGGGCAAGTCACTTAACCCTAACTGCCCTACCAAAAAGCAAGGAAAAAAAAAAGGGAGTATGGGGGTGGAGCCAAGATAGCAGAGTAAAAGCAGTGACTTGCTTGAGCTCTCTCCCAAGCCCCTCCAAATACCTGTAAAAAAAAAAGGCTCCAAACAAATCCTAGAATACCACAACCCACAAAAAAAGTGAAACAAATTTCCAGCCCAAGGCAACCTGGATGGTTGATTGGAAAGGTCTATTGTGCTGGGCTGGGACAGGAGCACAGTTCAGCATGGGCACACAGGCAAAGACTAGGCCTCAACAAACCTGGAGCAGGCCTCAGAGGACTGAATCACAGTCAGCTGTGGTGGTTTCCAGACTTCTCAACCCACAAACACCAAAGACAACTTAGAAGGTCAGTAGGAAAGGTTTGTGACAACAATGAGAGAGAAGCTGGGTCCCAGCCCCACTCCCAGTGCATGGCCCTGGGGCATAGGCTGCTTTCAGAGCTCTCAGCCCACAGACTGAGGGGGAATTGAGGGGCTGATCAGAGGGGGATTGCAGGGATCTCTTTGCTGGTGCTGAGGCAGGAATCTTTTGCTTTGCCTGTGCTTGGATCTGGGTCACAGTTCGAGGTGGTGGTCCTGTGGCGAGGAAGAGCGCTGGCATGGTGGAGCTTGTAGTGGCTGTGGAGAGGGAATCCTCCTCACAGTTCCAAGGCAGAAAAGAGAGCTTGAGGTCACTCATAGACCAGAGCACAGACCAGGAAAGGAGTAAACACCTCGCCCTTGATCATACCACCTTGGAAGAACTGAAAATTTACAGGTCTCTAGAAGTATCTCTGAAAACAGTTGCACAAAATCCCCAAAGCTTGGGACAGTACACATTCCACACTGGAAGCAGACCCCTACTTTAACAAAGAGTTTATAACTCAACTAATTGGCTGGGATCATGACCAAACTGCGCAAAAAAAGTCAGACCATAGAATCTTTCTTTGGTGACAAAGAAGATCAAAACATACAAACAGAAAAAGACAACAAAGTCAAAGCTCCTACATCTAAAGCCTCCAAGAAAAATATGAATCATGGAAGAGCTCAAAAAGGATTTTGAGAAGTTAAGAGAAGTAGAGAAAAAACTGGGAAGAGAAATGAGAGTAATGTAAGAAAATCAATTTAAGAATGGAGGAGACTTAGGGGCAGTTGAGGCAGTAAGGAAGAAAAGAGTAAATCGGGAAAGACTAATGACTATTGAAAGGAGAATGAGGATTTATCTCTTTCTTTTTTACAAGAAAACTAGAAGAAATAGAATAAAGAGCACTTGCTGTAGATTAGGAAGACTCTTTTATATTTCAGGCAATTTTATTTCAATATATAATAAATACATCCCTAAGCAGCAGAACCTGTGAAATGATCAGAATACAGGAGCTAGAAAAGGGAAGTCAGCTCTCCCTCCTGACACAATCCCACAATGACAGAATTTGATAGCAAGTCAGTCAAGATCATAAGTGATAAAGAATATTCAATAATATTAGTAGTGATACTAGCAACCAAGTGTATATAGCCAAGATTCCATAAGCAAGCCACTCTCTCCTCAAATGAAGCATTAAAAGATCATTAAAGTATCTTTTCAAGAACAGAAGAAAAGAGAAGAAAGGACAGAAAGAATCACAGTCATGCTGAAAAAAATTTGAAAGTTACAAACTGAATAATTTGGGCTAAGATCAAGTGCATTTTTTAAAGCAAGCTATTCATGACAGAAATTTGCTGCTTTGTTTACAACCAGTTTACAACTCTACTATACCTATGAAAATGTTCATCTTATTTGGTGTTTGTTAAGTTCAGAATAAAAATAAAATAAAATTCCAAAACTGAAAAAAATATGTTTCTGCTACAAATATTTTTGTTCATTCAAGTATTTTCCTCTCTTTTTTCTTTGCTTTATTTAGCTTTTATGTGCAGTATCGCTGGGTGAAATATTAAACAATTTTGAAGATATAGTTGCAGACTACTTTCCAGAACAGATCAATTCACATCTCTAATAACAGTATGTCTGTATTCAAATTGTTGGCCCTCCAACAATTACCAGTTTCTTATTTGACAACCTTACAGATGTGGGTTAGAACCTCACAGCTGTTTCAATTTGCATTTTTTATAAGAAATCATTTGGAGAATGATTTCATGTGGTTGTTGGTAGCTTGCATTTCTCCATTTGAAAACTGCCTGTTCATGTTCCCTATTTGGAAATAGCTCTTGTTCCTATATCATTATATCTATTCCTCAAATACAGATATCAAAACCTCTGTGGATATCAAACATTCTTCTGGGATCTGCTGTAAAGATTTTTCCCCAGTTGATTCTTTCATTTCTAACTGTACTAATTTTGTTTGTGTTTTATTGACCAACTCTTCTATTTTTAAGCAGTACCAAGCATGTTGATGATACTTCATCTGGTAACAAATATTTTGATGATTATGACTTTGTAGGATACTTTGGCATATAGTAATGCAGTGATTCCCTTCATTCCTAGTTTTCTTTTTAATTATTTCCTTGAGATTCTTGATGTTTTGTTACTTCTGATGACTTAGTTATTATTTCGTCTACGTCTACAGAGTAACCTCTTGGTAGTTTTATTGGTATGGCACTAAATCTTCAAAATAATGTGAAGTATTTTCATTTGAATTATATTAGGATAGTTCCCCATGAATAAGGAATATGTCTCTAATTACTTAAGTGCATCTATTTCTATAAAGAATATTTTCTAATCATAGCATATAAGCCCTTAGTATACCTTGGTGGAATACTGCCCAAACATTTACAGGTTTTGTGGTGATTTTGGTAAATTTTTAAATATTTCTTTGTGTTTAATTTTCTTAATAATATATAAGAACATTAATTATTAGGGGGGCTTATTGTATAATATGCTCATTTATTGAAAAAATTATTTCATTTAACTTCTTGTTGAATCTCTAAGGTTCTCTAATTAACTATCATATCATGCACAAATACATATTTTTATTTCCTCTTTACTTATGCCTATCCCTCAATTGCTATCAAATTATTATGGTGACAATGAATATCCTTGCTTTACACCTGATTTTACTGGAAGTTTCTTTAACCTTTCTCCATTGTGGATAAAGCTAGATATTGGTTTTAGATACAAACTATTTACCACATTAAGGAAAGGTACATTTATTTCTATGCTTTTTAGTATTTCTAACAAAAATTCATGGTGTGTTTTATAAATATAGATATATATATATCTTTATATATAAAATTATCAATTGATCTAATCAACTACCTTTTATATAATATCTTTCCATTCTAGTGTAAGCTCTTTGAGAGTAGGTATTGTCTTTGTTTACTTGCATTTATATCCTCAACCCTTAGCAAAGTGCCTAGTACATGTATAAGTACTTAATAAATGTTCTATTTATCTAATTGACTGAATAGTAAAAAATTTCTCATGATTGGCTTATCCATACTAAATTAGTCATCTGCTACAGTATATCATCAGAAACATAGTTGAAACTTTTCTCACTTATTAGAACATACTAAAATGGATCATCTGCTAACACAAATTTAGACAAATATGACTTACCTCCATACCACAATGAAACAACAGACTAGGAATATACAGATTCAAGAAAATTAGCACCAAAAAGCAAATAACTAGAGACAGTCTGAAGAGTTTTGAGAAAGTCCCTGGGTTTCCCACAAATTAAAAATGATAATAAATATCAAAATTATCTAAGTTTGACCAATTTTTTGGCTATGGTAACCAATAAAACAAACTGTACAATATCAGAT
>NW_020954548.1:12485545-12521993 GCF_900497805.2 Vombatus ursinus
AACATGGATAAGGTGAGTACTGAGACTATGTTCTAGACAAAGGCTGTTTCTGAAGGTTCAATTCCAAGTCTACATATTTTGGAGACCCCAGGAACCACATTAATCACCAAGGTTAGATTATAACCAAAGGGTTCAATTCAGCATTCTAGAAGAAGCTTTAAATCCAAGCTCATACCAGAACTAGATACTGAAACCATGCTTTGAATAGACAACCAGAATCAATGTCACAAAATCAGAAGTCAATCTTCATAAATAAACTTGAACAACTTGGCTATGAAAGGTATGGTCATATATTCACTTTCAATCAATTCAACTCAAAAAACTTTTGTCACAGTCCTACTATGTGCAACGGCACTATGCCAGGTGTCCAAAATACATAGACAAAATGAAAATTGTCCCCGCCCTCAAGGAATTTACATTCTATTTATTCATCTAATGCAGTCATGGTTTATTCTTTTGGTTATTAATGCAAAAATTCCCATTAATTAATATTAGCTGATTAAGCCTTAAAATTAAGCTGAATGATGTAATTAGGTATTTATAAGTATTTTAAATCCAGAGCAAAATTTGGTCAGTAATATCTTTTAAAATGTGCCTTAATGGGGCAGCTAGGTGGCACAGTGGATAAAGCACCAGCCCTGGAGTCAGGAGGACTCTGAGTTCAAATCCGGCCTCCGACACATAACACTCACTAGCTGTGTGACTCTGGGCAAGTCACTTAACCCCAACTGCCTCACCAAAAAAAAAAAAAAAATTGAAAACTTTAAAATGTGCCTTAATAACCATTGTATTAAGATAGAATCTTTAAAATTTAATTAATGTAGGATACTCTAAAAATAAACACATTAAAAACTATAAGTAATTTTTACAGTATCTCCTGTTGATAGCAGATTACGATTTCTCATATCTTCTTTGCAAGGATGCCCCCAAGAAATACCAGCTCTATAAGTATGCCTCTAGTTATTCAAAAAAATAAAGTACTGCTAACAGGAAGAAAAAAAGTAGTTACTCAAAACACAGACATCTTTGGTCAATTCAATTAATATATCTTCTATGGATTTACAAGAAATAAAAAAGGTTGGTCAAAAAAAACTAGTCAGGCACTGTCAAGAAATTGATGATGATCAATGACTGAGACAAACTCCTGTTTAGCTAATTAGAATCACTGATGTGCAATAATGATGTGAGCTAAGAATATTTGCAGACTTCTTTAGGATGAAAAATGGAGTAAAGAAAGGCTGTCAATTTGTACAAGTTTTAAACTCCAATCAATTTTCCCAACAGTGTTACTCATTTTAAACATTGAGAATTACTCTTCTTAGCCACAGGGATTTCCTTACTGAGTTTCCACCATCTTCCAAAAGCCAAAAATCTGAAAAATTATACTAAATCACTAACAAATTTTTATTGTTTTGTGGAATATGCTATACATTATACAACATGACAGAATCATATTTTCTGGGTTTGGGCCCATTTTTAATGAGTTGTCAAAAATGAAATATTAGAGACTAAAATGAAACATTTAACTATGAATAAGGAGTTGATACTAAGCCTACATTAGGATACAAACACCAACCAAACAAATCCAAATTCAACAAATTTGACATTTTAATCAGAAAAAATAAGGAAAATGAATGACTAAGAGAAATATTTTGGATTATATTAGTATTTGATTTGAAATAAGTAAATAAATTACCCTGAAAAGTTTATTTAAAATGTACATTTTATATTAACACTTCAGTTATTGGCTTTCAACTTAAACAGATCTCCAATTTTGAGTAAATGTTGAAATTCTAAAACAAATTCAGCAAAATGGAAGTAAGAAGAGATGAGTGATTGTTACATTACACGTCCTTTTCATCACTATTTTCTAAATCTTTTGCTACTGAGAGCATGCATACAATAAATGACTGGAAGAGAATGGTTTCCAGGAATAATTCAATAAAATAGTAAACACATTCCACCCTGTAAAAAAAATAACCATAACAAACCTTTACTTTCCAAAATACAAGTAATTCGGTGAGTTTGAATAGAAATTGCTCACTTTATGCATAAAATATTTTAATATTCAGGTATATATTTATATATATATATATAGTTTATGTGTATGTATATACATATACTTTTCTCACTGAGCACCTTAACATAAAACATTTAACAGTTATTCTAGAATTCTGAACTATTACAAATAATATTTTTGATTTATAAGATATTTTAAAAATTATCACTGAAAATGCACATCTATAAGGAAAAGATATTTATATCTTAAAATGACAAAAGTGATTTGTAATTCAACATTTTAGGTCAGGTAGATAGCTCCAGACTACAATAACAAATATGATAAGCCCTATCATTTGTAAATATGAAACTAATTTCCTATTACTAAAACCCTAAATGAAAACAAAAAAAAAATTTATAATAGTACATTTTTCTAATTCTGTGTTATCAAATAATTTATTTTTAAACTGAATATGTTAACCATAAAGTGTCTTTAAAAATAAGGAAAAAGTGATTATTCTATTGTTAGACATTTAGTTAGCTATTGATTTTTCTATTATATTTTGCCTATATACCAACAGATTTCTGTACAAGCTATACTCATATAATAATATGTGAATATAAAATATACAAATGATCAACAAAATCTCTGCAAAAGTATGTCATATTTTGCATTTAGTCATTTTGCAAATATTCTTTGCTAAGAACACACAAGTATTTTTACAGTGTTCAAAAACATCAGCACTTCAGAACAGACTGTTTTAACATCTGCACATCACCAGGGTTGCCCCCAAGGATTTTTAAATGATGCCTGCCTGTGCTGAATAAAGTGCTAACTTGCACCTTGCATTTCAAACTGTGTCCTGAGCAGCCATCCAGTTGGTACAACACCAGCTGAATTCCCACAGGCCACTGTTCACTCAGGCTTGACTACAATTATCATGTCAATATTTTGTGCTCCGATATGCAGATATGCACACATGTAAGCTGCATAATACTTTCTTCTCTGTGGAATGTTGACTTATGTTCAATGTTCTGGGAATTTTTAATGAAACCAGATAGTAAACTTTCATTAACTGACGACAATCACAATTATTTGACCTTAAATACAAAAGTTAATCATTTTTTGTGTTTTTAGATATTTGGCCTAGTCCTATTTATAAAGGCTAAAATTTTTAAATGTAGCTACATAATTCAATATTATAATATTATAATATTCAATATTATAATATTCAATATTATAAGCCAGTAATAAAGTTCATATAAAACTTTGAAGTTAACAATTTCTGCATTCAATATTTGATATTTATAAAGTAACTATAAAGTAACTATTATGTACAACACATCTTAGCATAATGCATGTTATCAAAACTTAAGTACTACTCCATTATTGCTTCATACTTATTTTCACCTTGTCTTGTAGGAGGCTGCAAAACTCAACATCCTTCTGGACACAGAGTGGAAATGGGGTATTTTGCCTTACCCCCCACTTTTCTCTGTTCTAGTCTCACTTCCATCTACTTCTCTGCTCAGGTTTACATAACTGCTGCAACAGGGGAGAAGCTCAACATAAGTGAGCTTACCCCTAAGTTAAACTGCCTAGCAGCACTGTTACCAGATGGCAAAGTTCTGGCAGCTGCCCTTCTGGGGTCTCCAACCTCCTATGCCCCCACCACAGCCCACGACACATTTCAGGTGGTGCTGGCCAAATACATATGGGGCAATCTAGGACCACACAGCAGCTGTGCTCCCTGTGTGGCTGGGGGAGGAAGATGCTTTTCCTATTTTAAGTTTATATCATGTGTCCTTATAATAGCCTGCTCATTAAACACCCATATTCTGCTGAACAATGCACAGAATTTAGACAATTACTGCCTGCTGTCTATGAAGACAAATCTTTACATACAATCCCAACACACATTTTGCAAAAATAGTACAGACCAAGAGGATTTATGGAATTAATATTGTTTTCCTTACTTTTTCATTTTCCATTTTCATATTCTATTTATTTAATTTTCATTTTTCAATTCCTACCCCACCTGCTAATACTATCCCTTTCAGTTTACCTTCTATCTACTTTGTATACATCATGTATGCAACTAGATATTTAAAGTTGTCACTCTCTACAACACAAACTCCTTGTAAGCAGGGATTGGAGGAGGGGGGCAATTTGTGTTTTTAATTTTCTTTTCTCTGTATCCCCACTTAATACTTAATACTTAACACATTTCCTGGTACATAATAACTACTTAATAAATGCTTGCAGACTGACTGACCACCCTTCTGATTGAAAATTGGCACTATACTTCAATGACTTTAAAGAAATCCATAAATCTAATGCCAGAGGAAGAACCACAACAGGGAAAACATACTCCCCTGTCTAAGGCAAAGAATTATACTGCCATTCTATTTTACATGACTTATAAATCCATACGAATTGAATCCTTAAGCTACTAGACAAAGTACTACCTTTTCCATGCTCCTTACCCCACTCACTTTTAAATGAGAGGTAACAATAATTTTGTTTTAAACTTTAATAAGGCCTTCTTTGTGTCCAATAATATATGTAATATGCCAACTCTTTTTGGTTATATTACCTCCTATTCTCTCCTCCACCTATCACTCCACATGATTTTAATGTATGTTACTACAATCTACTTCTCAGGATTGCTGTGAAGATTATATGAAAGATAAAGTATATAAAGCAAACCTTAAAGCAACATACAGATTTTAGCTATTATTATCAAGTGGGCAAAATGAAAACAAAAAACAATTGTCATTAGTCTCATCTATTTTGTTCCACAAGGGAAGGGCCAATTTATATATGTGAAGCTCAGCAAATGGAACCTAGAGAACTGGAATAGTGCTAAAACCATAGCAAACTGTTAATTGTGCAGATAACTACACTACTTTTGAAGATCTAAGATTTCACAGAATCATGGAACTTTTGGAAAAAAGAGAATGAAAGATTATCTAATCTAATCCCTTTATTTTATGTATGAGGACTTTCCAATTTTCGCCAATTAAACCACAGGACTCCTTAGCCACCCAGACTCATATATCACATTACGGATTTAGAGCTGAAAGAGAAGTCAAATGTCATCAAGTCCAACCCCTTGATTTTACAGATAAGGAAACTGAAGCCAAGGAATATTAAGGGGCTTTCTTTCAGGGTCAAATAGCTGGGAAACAAATGACTGAGCTGTTTCAGTGCCCAGTTCTTTCTAATTCCAAGTTCAGCATTCTATCCAATATGCCACGTTACCTCCAAGTTCATAATTTCAGAATTGTTTTTAACTACACCTTTATCTCACCTATGCAATAAGTTGTCAAATTCTGAAAAATAAATCACTCTAATGTCATACAAAGATCTAATCTGACAATTAAAAGCAGTGCATTATAATTGAATAAGTGCTTTATTTCAATTCAGAAACCTGGATTTGAATCTAGAATCTGACATTTTGTTACTTGGAGCTATTACTTATCACAGCTCCATCAATAATTCAATACAATTCAACTCAGAATATATTTATTAAGCACCTACAATATACAAGGCACTATCCTGGGCACTGGGGATACAAAGACAAAACCAAAACATTCTTAATCCTCAAATAAGCTTACCTTTGATTATATATAACTGCATGAGTCCACCACTGAGGTGATAAAACCTAAACTAGACTGGTGGCCACCAAACTTTAATGGATTCCTATTGCCTCTGGGATAAAATATAAGCTCATGTTTAGCTTTTAAAGCCCTTCAAATGTTGCCCCAATCTATTTACAACTCATTGGACTTGCTCCCTCTCCCACACTCTGTGATTCAGCCAAACTGGTATTCTCTCTGCTCTTCATACACCCCAGACAGCTCCTATCTCCGTGTCTTTGCAGTGGCTATCCCAAGAGTGATTCTGAGGCAGAAGGAAGGAGGAACTTCCTCCTTCCTTCTGCCTCAGAATCACTCTTTCTTTAATGTGCAGTTCATGAACCATATTCTGCATGAAGCCTTTCCTAATCTCAACTTCTAGTGCCCTCTCTCCCAAACTATCTTTTATTTAAATACTTTGCAATAATTTATATTTATTCACTATATGTTGTAAATTTTACTTTCATATGACTTGTTGACTCCTTCATTAAAATGTAAGCTCCTTATAAGCAGGGATTTTTCATTCTTTGTATTTCTATCCAGAACCTAGCACTGGGCCTGGTACTATAATATGTGCTTGTTAGATGGCTGAAGTTGAAGAAGTAAAATAAAGGAATGTATGAATGAATGAATGAAAAAGTATTTATTAAGCACCTACTATATATCATACATGATGCTAAGTGCTGGGAATACAAACACAAAGTCCTGCCCTCAAAAAGCTAACATTCTAATGGGGAAGATGACACATAAAGGGGAGTGGTAGCTTGGAAGGAGTGTTTTATACATGAAAATCAGTGGGAATGGCAATTGAAGTTACAGAGTAATTGACACATTCTCTCCAGGAAAGGTAGTTTTGAATTAATCAGAAAGGCAAAAACAGTCCATGCCCTCAAGGAACATACATTCCAATGGGAGAGCCAACATGTAAATAGCTAGGTACATAAAAATACATAGTAAATGGAAGGTAATCTGAAGGGGGTACCAGGTAGGGTTACCAGGAATGAGCTCCTGTAGAAGGTAACTTTTGAAATGAATCTTGAAGAAAGCCAGGAAAACCTGGAAGCAGATGTGAGGGGTACACAGCATTCTTGGCATGGGGGGTGGCTAGTCCAAAGGCACAAAGACAGGAAATTCAGTGCCATATTCAAGGAACCATATATTCTCTTTCTGAATATGGAGATATTCAGCCATCTCCAGGTTTTCAGGACACTGATGTCTCCTGGGTCAACAGGTAACTAACTGTCTAACTACTCCTTCTCAGTCTCAGGAACATATCCTGCCCACTAACTGTGGCTACTGACCAAGAGTATGAGCCAGGATCTCTTCTCTGAAGAATTTCGCTCTTGGTAGTCTCAACAACTGCCAGGAATTCAATGATCAGCACTATTTTGAAAAATTCCAAGATCTTTATGTACAAGCCTAATACCTTCCTTAAAGGCAGGTAGGTGGCTCAGTAGATAGAGCACTGGGTCTGGAATCAGAAAACCTGAGTTCAAATATGGCCTCAGACACTTACTAGCTGCGTGACTGGGCAAGTCACTTACCCTCTACTTCCCTTAATCCTCTGGAAAAGAAAACGACAAACCACTCTAGTACTTCTTTGCCAAGAAAACTTCATAATGAGGTCACAAAGAGTCAGACACAACTGACTGACTGAACAACAACAACAACAAAAACCACCTTCTTGCTCAAGCACCAGTCCCATATCAGCAACTGCCTATGTAACATTCTGAATTCTATGTGCCACAGGCATCTTAAACTCAGTATGCCTAACATGGAAATCACTGTTTTCCCTCTACCCCGCCCCTCACCCCCCACCCTGTCCATACTCAAAACTTCACTGTTACTGATGACAGTACTACAACCTTCTAATCATATAGGTTTGTAATCTTAGAATCATCCTTGACTTCTCACTCTCACCCCATATATGCCACCAAATATTGCAATTTCAATGTCCACAACACTTCTTTTCATCTGTCTCCTTCTTTCTACTCAGATAGATACCATTTTAGGTCAGGCCCTCATCACTTTTCATCTGAGCTATTGTAATGACCTCCTAATTGGTCTTATTTCTTCATATCTCTCCTCTCTCTAATCCTTCCTCCACAGAGCTACATAAATAATTTTTCTAAAGAAAAGGCCTGACTTTGTCACTCCATAAACTCCAATGACTCCATAATACCTCTAGGATCAAATACAAACTCCTTTGTCATTTAATGCCTTTCACATTCTGGTTCTAACCAACCCTTTCAGTCTTATTGTGCATTACTTCTCTCCAGTCGAAATAACCTTACCTTCTTTCTATTCCCGACAATGCAGTCTATTTCCCACCTCTAAACCCCTGCACAGGCTGTTCCTCATACCTATCATTCACTTCCTAAAATAACTAGTTTCCTTCAAAGCTCAGCTCAAGTCACCTTCCACATGAGGTCTTTCTTGATCCTTCCCCCACTGACTAGTGCCTCCCTAAAAATTTACCTTTTATTCATTTTGAAAATTTTCATACACTTAAAGCTGTGCCCTTACTCCAGAAATTAACTGTTTATATTTTGTATTTACATATGTGTTTACATATCTTTCCCCCAATACAATGTAAGCCCCTTGAGATTGGGCACTATGTCATGTTGTCTTTGCATCAATGCCTAACACTGTGTCTAATCTATAATAGACACTTAATAAAAGGGAGGCCCCTTTGTACAAAGGAAAGGGTCCTCTACAGGTGAAGTGAAAACTGAAAAGAAATATGAAAGTGAAGTTTGAATCAAAGTCCTCTAAATACAGAGGAATACAGAGGACCTTGATTTAAATTATATTTTTTATATCTACCACCTTGGGCAAGTCACTTAAATTCCCTGGGCCTCAGTTACCTAACAAAGTATGGGATCAGACTAGACGGACTCTGAGGTCTCTTCCTAAGACCCTAGGATCCAAATAGAATGGAAGTGAGTAATGATAGATGTACATGCCACACTCACAGGATGCCAGATTCTGACAAACATGGATTCTCATTTTTTGTCTCTGTATCGTAGTTACCTATGTGACACTTATTTACTGACTGAATCAGAGAGATTAGGACTGGTTGTGCCTTTCTGGAAGTTACGTGCATAAAGATAATTGAAATCATGGGAGATGATGAGATCACCAATATAAGCTGCAGAGAGAAAAAGAAGGTGTCCAGTATAATATTTTGCAGGATATTCACACTTAGTGGAGAATGACTGAGGAAAGGATACTTAAGAGAAGTACGAGTAGGAAGAGTACCACAAGACAGTAGTGTCATGGAAACCAATAGAAGAGAAAGCAATGAGTTAAAAGTGATGAGCACTGTCAAAAGCTACAGAAAGATCAAACAGAATAAGAACAGTGAACAGGTTACTAATTCGGTTTTCGTATCTCCAAAACTTAGCAAAGAACCTGGAACTACTGAATGTTTTACTGGCTGACAGTAAAGTACTTACTGACCAAGAACGCTTTGAGACCAAGATCAGTGTCTATATCCTTCCACATATGTCTAGAGTATCTAGTGACCCTAATACATAATGAAATACCAATAAATGTTTAACTTAATTTTGTTCTTATAATACAGTTTGGTGCAACACAGCGTAAGTCTTTATGTAAAACTATCCATTTCATTTTTGAAAAAGATAAATTTCCTAACTTTTCAACTTGAGCATTAAGATGATATTCATAAGAAACTGAAAAGAAGGATGCTTTGAATTGCCTTTTAAAATTTTATAGTGCTTTTATTAACCCCAAATTTCTCACTGAAATCACATCAATAGTCTTCCTGGAGTATTTTGGGCCTATAAATCATGAAATAACACAATTTCAGAATAATTAAAACTACATAATAATTATAAAATAATTAAAGCCCATAGTACAATGGAGTGATGTGTGGTGGTCATGAAAAGCCTACAAGACATTACCAAAAATAGAAATAGACAAGAGAAGAAGCATACAAAATATGTCTTAAATAGAAATATGACTGGAAAAGAAGGTGGGTAAAGTCTGCTGCTAGTGAATCAACAACAAAACAGGAAGCATTTATTAAGCACCTACTGTGTGCCAGACATTGTGTAAGAGCTAAGAATACAAAGAAAGGCAAAAAATAATACTTGCTCTCAAGAAGCTCAGAGTATAACTGGGGAGACAAACAAGCACACAATTATTTACAAACAAGATATACACATGATAAATCAGAAAGAATCTCACAGAGAAGGCACTAACATTAATGAAGACTAGCAAAGATTTCTTAAAGAAGGTGGTAATTCAGCAAGAACAAGGAAAAAGTCAGGCTCTTCTACCAGGAAGTAGAGAAGAGGAGAGACTTCTAGGAATGGGGGACAGCAAGTAAAAATACAAGGAGTCATAAGATGAAGTGTCTAGTTTGAAGAAGAGTAAGGAGGCCAGAGTCACTGAATCTCAAAGAATATGAAGGAGAGTAAAGTCTAAGAAAGGAAGAAGAAAATAAGCATTTATTAAGTACCTATTAAGTAGCCTGACATTGTGCTAAGTGCTTGATAAATATCTCATTTGATCCCCACAACCACACTATAAGGTAAATCTATTAATAGTCCCCATTTTAGTATTAAGGAAACTGAGGCAGATAGAGGTTAAGTGATTTGCCCTGGGTCATATAGCTAATAAGTGTCTGTGGCTGGATTTGAACTGAGGTCTTTCTGACACCAAGCCCAGCACCCCATCAATTGTACCATCTAGATGCCTTAAAAAAAAAAAAGTTGGCAAAGCCTAGATTAAAAAGGTTTTAAAAGCCAAAGAGAGGATTTTATATTTAGTCCTGAAGATAATATAGAATCATTGGAGTTGACTGAATAGAGGAATGACATGATCAGACTTGTGCTTCACTAAAATTAATTTGATGCTGAGCTGAAGATGTTGAAATGAGGATCCCCATGAGGGATGAGGCAGGGGAGACCAACCAAAAAGTTGAAGAAATATGCCAGGTGTGAGATGATGGGGGGCCTGCACCAGGGTAGTGGGAATGTTGGAAGAGACAGGGATAAATATACAAGGCATATTACAAAGGCAGAAACAATAGGACTTGGCCACTGATTGGAAATGGGGCAGGAAAAGGAGAAAGTAAGTTTAGGATGATTTCTAGATGGTGAGGTTGGGTGTCTGGAAGGATGCTCAACAGTAATACCCAAGTGTGAAAAATGGGAAGTTTTGGGGAGAATGAAAATTAAGTCAATTTTAAGCATATAGAGTTTAATAAATCTTTAAGACATCCAATTCAAGGTGTCCAATTGGCAGAGATGAAAAAGTGCAGGTCGGGAGAGAGGTATATAAGTAGATTTGAGAATCATCAGCATAAAAATGACAATTGAATCCATGGGAAGTAATGAAATCACCAAGCAAAAAAGTTTAAAGAGAGATGAGAAGAAAGCCAAGTACAGAGCCCTGAACCTGCAGCTAATAGGCATAACCTGAATATCTTGCAAAGGACACTGAGAGGGAACAGTGAGATAGATAAGAGAAACAAGAGAGAATAGTGTAATAAAAACATAGCTGCAATGATATACATCAATGAAGAAATGGTTAAATAAGTTGTGATATATGAATGTGATAGAAAACTACCATGGTATAAAAAATGCGAAAATAAATTATTTCAAAAAGACAATGAAAGACTTACATGAACTGATGCAAAATAATGTAAAGAGAACCAGAATAATTTATACTGTAACATCAATATTTTTAAATTAACAGTGTTGAAACTTTTTGCAAACTGATACTGTAATGAATAGAACCAGGAGAATGATTTATACAATACACTGTAAAAACTACTTTGAAAGTAGCAATATTTATAATCAATACAATGACCATTCATGATTACTGGGTACTGATGATGAAACATGCTACCCATTGCTGAGAGATGATGGATTTAGGATAATGAACGAGATATATTTTTTTGGCATATAACCATCAAAAAGATTTTTTCCGCTTAACCAGGATATATCTTACAAGAAATCTGTCCTTTTTTTTGTTGTTGTTGCAATGCAGTGGGGGTAAAGGAAAAGAGAAAAGAGAGAATTATGATCATTTTTTAAATAATGCTTAATTTTCTCCCAACTGCATTTAAAGACAATTTTTGACATTTATTTTTTAAAATTCTGAGTTTCAAATTCTCTCCCTCCCTACGCCCCACTTTCTTCTTCCTAGACAGTAAGCAGTTTAACATTAGTTATACATGTGTAATTATGCAAAACTTACATCCATATTAGTCATAATGAAAAGAAGACACAGGATCCCTCCCCCCCCAAAAAAACCATGAAAAATAAAGTTAAAAATAGTATGCTTCAATCTGCATTCAAATGACATCAGTTCTTTCTCTGGATGTGGATGGCATTTTTCATCATGAGTCTTTGGAATTGACTTGGGTCACTGTATTGTCTGTATCTCTTTGGGATACAGACCTAATAGTGATATTGCTGGATCTTGAGCAGATAGAGAGAAAAAACAAGTAATGAAGAAAGTGAAATAAACCTTCTCTGAAAAGGAACTGAAAAAATGAAATTTTAAAAATTAATGAAAAAGGAGGGATAGTTGAAAAGTAAGAGAGGAAGGGGGGGATCAACTTAACAAATGGAGAGGACAAAAAAGGAAGGAAGAAGAAAATATACAGATAAAAGCAGGAAAGGAAAAGAAAATAATAAACAAAATCACAAAGGTAAAAGAGGTAACTAATAAGAGGGGAAGAAGTGAGTCTGAAGGAAGGGGTAAGAGAGCCAGTATAAAAAGAGCCACTTCAAAAATAAGATGAAATAATTCCTTGTTAAGGTTTCTTACCAATAATTTCTTAATAAAAATAAGGAACATAGAACTGTGTTTAACGAAGAGGGAAAAATTATAACATATTATAGGAAAATAGAGGAAAATATAAACATAAATCTCATCACTTTATTTGTGAATGGATTAAACAATCTAATAAAATGAAAAATAATAACTGATTGGATAAGAAACAAAACCCTATACTGTTTCACAGTTCAAAAACAAAGGCATACCAAAAAAAAAAAATCTGAGAAGACAAGGAGAAAAATTTAGTGTGCATCAAGTGAATACAAACGCAGGAATTGGAATCATGCTATCAGACAAAACAGAAGCAAACATTCAGAAAATAAAAATTAATAAGAAAAGTATTTAATCATGAAAGGAACAATAGACAACAAAATAATATTAGTAATAAATGTAAAAGTTTCAAATGCCTAAGCATCCAAATTCATAATGGAAATGTTCATTGAACTAGAAAATAAAAACAGTAACCAAATAATGACAGCAATTTCAATATCTTACTCTCCATTATGAATAAGTATAAAAGAAAGATAAACAAAGGAAAAATACAGAACTGAACAAAACTAGAATTAAAAGACTCATAGAATCTGGAACATCAAAGAATGTTCATATTTCCTGGCAATACATGGAACTTTTACAAAAACTAACCACATACTGAGGCAAATAGATATTGTAAACAAATGTAAAAAGGAAGAAATAGTTAATATATCCTTTCTAGACCATAACACAATTAAAAATAATCATCTGTTCAGAGACTACCAACAAAAAACAAAGACCCAATGCAGATTTAACAATAAAATCCTAAATAATTAATGGATCAAAGAACAAATCATAGAAGTGGTTATTGATAATATGAAAGAAAATTATAATAATGAAAAACAAACCAAAATTTCAGAGATACAGCTAAAGTAATCATCAAGGGAAAAATAACCTCTACAAACATACATTTGAAAAAAATAGGCAAAGGGGCAGAGCCAAGATAGCAGAGTAAAGCAGTGACTTGCTTGAGCTCTCCCCCAAGCCCCTCCAAATACCTGTAAAAAAAAGGCTCTAAACAAATCCTAGAACACCACAACCCACAAAAAAAGTGAAACAAATTTCCAGCCCAAGGCAACCTGGATGGTTGATTGGAAAGGTCTATTGTGCTGGGCTGGGACAGGAGCACAGTTCAGCATGGGCACACAGGCAAAGACTAGGCCTCAACAAACCTGGAGCAGGCCTCAGAGGACTGAATCACAGTCAGCTGTGGTGGTTTCCAGACTTCTCAACCCACAAACACCAAAGACAACTTAGAAGGTCAGTAGGAAAGGTTTGTGACAACAATGAGAGAGAAGCTGGGTCCCAGCCCCACTCCCAGTGCATGGCCCCGGGGCATAGGCTGCTTTCAGAGCTCTCAGCCCACAGACTGAGGGGGAATTGAGGGGCTGATCAGAGGGGGATTGCAGGGATCTCTTTGCTGGTGCTGAGGCAGGAATCTTTTGCTTTGCCTGTGCTTGGATCTGGGTCACAGTTCGAGGTGGTGGTCCTGTGGCGAGGAAGAGCGCTGGCATGGTGGAGCTTGTAGTGGCTGTGGAGAGGGAATCCTCCTCACAGTTCCAAGGCAGAAAAGAGAGCTTGAGGTCACTCATAGACCAGAGCACAGGCCAGGAAAGGAGTAAACACCTTGCCCTTGATCATACCACCTTGGAAGAACTGAAAATTTACAGGTCTCTAGAAGTATCTCTGAAAACAGTTGCACAAAATCCCCAAAGCTTGGGACAGTACACATTCCACACTGGAAGCAGACCCCTACCTTAACAAAGAGTTTATAACTCAACTAATTGGCTGGGATCATGACCAAACCGCGCAAAAAAAGTCAGACCATAGAATCTTTCTTTGGTGACAAAGAAGATCAAAACATACAAACAGAAAAAGACAACAAAGTCAAAGCTCCTACATCTAAAGCCTCCAAGAAAAATATGAATCAGTCCCAGGCCATGGAAGAGCTCAAAAAGGATTCTGAGAAGCAAGTAAGAGAAGTAGAGGACAAACTGGGAAGAGAAATGAACGTGATGCAAGAAAATCATGAAAAACAAGTCAACAGCTTGCTAAAGGAGACCCAAAAAAAATACTAAAGAAAACAGCGCCTTAAAAAATAACCTAACCCAAATGGCAAAGGAGGTCCAAAAAGCCAATGAGAAGAAGAATGCCTTAAAAAGCAGAACTGGCCAAAAGGAAAATGAAGTCCAAAAGCTCACTGAAGAAAATATTTCTTGGGGCAGCTAGGTGGTGCAGTGGATAGAGCACCAGCCCTGAAGTCAGGAGGACCTGAGTTCAAATCTGGCCTCAGACCAAACACTTGACACTAGCTGTGTGACCCTGGGCAAGTCATTTAACCCCAATTGCCTAAAAATAAAAATTTTAAATTTAAAAAAAAAACACTTCCTTAAAAACTAGAATGGAGCAAATGGAGGCTAGTCACTTTATGAGAAATCAAGACACTGTAAAACAAATCCAAAAGAATGAAAAAATAGAAAACAATGTAAAATATCTCATTGGAAAAACAACTGACCTGGAAAATAGATCCAGAAGAGAGAATTTAAAAATTATTGGACTATCTAAAGTCCATGATCAAAAAAAAAAAAAAAAAAAAAGAGCCTAGACATCATCTTTCAAGAAATTATCAAGGAAAACTGCCCTGATATTTTAGAACCATAGGGCAAAACAGAAATGGAAAGAATCCACCAATCACCTCCTGAAAGAGATCCCCAAAGGAAAACTCCTAGGAATATCGTAGCCAAATTCCAGAGTTCCCAGGTCAAGGAGAAAATATTGCAAGCAGCCAGAAAGAAACAATTCAAGTACTGTGGAAACACAATCAGGACAACACAAGATTTAGCAACTTCTACATCAAGAGACCGGAGGGTATGGATTATATCCGGAGGGCAAAGGAGATAGAATCACAACCAAGAATCACCTACCTCGCAAAACTCAATATAATCCTTCAGGGGAAAAAATGGACATTCAGTAAAATAGTAGACTTTCAAGCATTCTTGATGAAAAGACCAGAGCTGAATAGAAAACCTGACTTTCAAATACAAGACTCAAGAGAAGCATGAGGAGGTAAACAGGAAAGAGAAATCATAAGTGACTTATTAAGGTTGAACTGTTTACATTCCTGTATGGAAAGATGATATTTGTAACTCATGAGACTTTTGTCAGTATTAGGGTAGTTGGAGGGGAAAAAAAAATTATATATATAGATAGACAGATAGATACACAGACAGATAGAGGGCACAGGGTAAGTTGAAGATGAAGGGGTAATATCTGGAGAATAAAATTAAGGGGTGAGTGAGGATTATACTGGAAGAAGGAGAAAGGGAGAGGTAGGATGGGGTAAATTATCTCACATAAAACAGACAAGAAAAGGCTTTTACAGTGGAGGGATAACAGGGAAAGATGAGAGAGAATGAGTTAATCTTATTCTCATTGGATTTGGCTTAAGGTGGGAATAACATGCACACTCAATTGGGTATGGAAATCTATCTTATCCTATAGGAAAATAAGGGGGAAGGGAATAAAAGAGCAGGGGGGATGATAGAGGCGAGGACAGTTTGGGGGAGGGGGTAATAAGAAGCAAACACTTCTAAGGAGGGACAAGGTCAAAAGAGAGAATAGAATAAACAGGGCGGGAGGTGGGATAGAATGAAGGGAAATATAGTTAGTTTTCTACAGCATGACTACTATGGAAATGTTTTGCATGATTACACATACATAACCTGTATCAAGTTGCTTGCTTTCTCAATGAGGGTGGGTAGGGAGGGAGGAAGGGAGAAAATTCGGAACCCAAAGTTTTAAAAACAAATGTTAAAAATTGTTTTCACATGCAACTGGGAAATAAGATACACAGGCAATAAGGTATAAAAATCTATCCTGTCCTACAGGAAAATAGAAGAGGAAGAGGATGAGGGGGGGATAGAAGGGAGTGTAGATTAGGAGAAGGGTATTCAAAATGCACTCCATCTTGAGATGGGGGGGAGGGAGGAGATGGGGAGAAAATTTGGAACTCAAAATCTTGTGGAAGTGAATGCTGAAAACTAAAAACGAATAAATTAATAAAATTGAAAAAAATTAAAAAATAACATTTTAAAAAATCATTAAAAAATAGGCAAAGAGAAGATTACTTAACTAAATACAATCTTTTTTTAATTAAAAGCCTATAAACAAAAAATCAAGTTAACAAAAACTGGACGAAATAAAAAGAACTATCAGAACCTACAATGAACAATTTAATACTAACAAAACTGAAAACAAAATAAATACAATATCTCTAAAAATACAAAATATGCAAACTAAAAAAGACGAAAGAGAGATCTTAACCCAATCTCAAGAAGGGAAATAGAACTAGCTAGAAAAGAACAAGGAAAAAACTCTGGGTAATGATGGATTCACAGAAGAATTCTATGAAACCTTTAAAAACTATGAGTAATAATAGCAAATAAATTATCCTTAAAAATTGAAAAATAAAACACTTTATCAGACTCCCCTTATGAGACAAATATAATTCTATCCCTAAACTACCAAAGGATAGAGCATTGAAGTAGAAATAGAGACCTACTTCTTTAATGAACAGATTCAAAAAAAGATTTTAACCTTGTCAAATAAATTTTAGCAGTTCATCCAAGTTCATCATGATCAACTTAGATTCATACCAGAGAAGTAATGATGGCTGAATCAGCATAACTATTAAGATTAAGTGACTTGCCTAGAGTAACACAGCTAGTAAATATCTGAGGTTGACTTATACTCAGGTTCTTCTGATTCTAGGCACAGACAGCTATCCACCTTGCCATACAGTTGCCAGAAGAGAGATTTATGGCATGGAGACCATCTGGCTATTACAATAAAACAGACATGAGGTGATGATATCCTGCACCATAGTGATGGCAGTATCACAGGAGAGAAGGAATCAAATATGGGATATAAAGATAAAATTGGAGATAAAGATAAAATCAAAGATAAAATCAACAAGACTTGGAAGGGGAGAGGGAGAATAAGCAGTCAAGTCAAACACCTAGGTTGCAAGCCGGAGTGACAGGGAAGATGGTGGTATTCTTGACAATAAGGAAGTTAGGAAGAGAGATAATTTGAGGAGAGAGATAATGGGTTCAGTTTTGGCCATACTGAGTTTAAGATGTCCATATAAGTAAACCAGTTTGAGATGACTGGTTGGTTGGTTCTTGTCCTTCGGTCTTGAAGAGGACCAAAATGACATCACTATGTTAGAGTCACGGTGTGTCTGACTGTGGTTGACTAGACCATTATGAGACAAGAAAGCTCTACCACAAGTTGGGCACAAACAGTCCACATAAACATTTGGAATGGAGATGTCTCTAAATTTACCCATCTCACATTTCTTTTAAGCTACTACAATTCTGATTTACCCACAGAACACAGTGCTGCCTTCTTTGATGCTGAAATGCCATACTGGGTGGTTCTCTGCTCTTGTCTCTCATGTCACGCAATCAATTTCAAAGTTTCTCCGAGAGACCTTGAGAGTGTCCTTATATCTTTTCTTCTGACCACCATGTGAGTGCTTGCCCTGTATGAGTTCTCCATAAAATATTCTTTTAGATAAGTGTACATTTGGCACTCGAAAAACACGGCCAGCCCATCATAGCTGCGCTCTCTGCAGTGGAGTCTGAATGCTTGGCAGTTTAGTTCAAGAAAGGACCTCAGTGTCTGGTATCTTATCCTGCCAGGTGATCTTCAGAATGTTCCTAAGACAATTTAGATGGAAGAGATTCAGTTTCCTGACATGGTGCTGGTATACTATCCAGGTTTCACAGGCATACAACAATAAGGTCAGCACAATGGCTCTGTAGACCTTCAGTTTGATAGTCAGTCTAATACCTCTTCTTTCTCACACTTTCCTTCAGAGGCTCCCAAACACTGAGCTAGCTCTGTCAATACATGTGTCAACCTCATTATCAATGTATACATCCCTAGAAAGTATGCTGCCAAGGCAAACAAACTTATCCACAGCATTCAAAACTTCTCCATTTGTTATAACCAATGGTTCCACATATGGGTGGTGTGGTACTGGTTGGTTGAGAACCTCTGCTTTCTTGGTGTTAATTGTTACGCCAAAATTATCACAAGCGGCAGATAATCAATTCATACTCTGCTGCATCTCAGTCTCAGAGGCTCCACTAAGTGCATAATCATCTGCAAACAAAAAAATCATGTACCAACTCTCCCTCCACTTTAGTCTTTGGCTTGTAGCCTTTTCAAGTTAAATAACTACCATTAGTGTGGTAGCTGACTTTGATGTCATTTTCATCCTCATTGAAAGCATCTGACAACATTGCTGAAAACATCACACTTAAAAGTGTAAGAGTAAGACCACTATCCTGCTTCACTCCACTGGTGACTGGGAAAGTGTGAGAGCAGCGTCCATTATCCAGAACCCATGCAAGCATGTGGTTGTGGAACCAGCATAAGATACTGATGAACTTCTCAGGGAAACCAAATTCTGCCATGATCTTCCACAAGCCCTAACAACTGACAGTATCAAAGGCCTTAGTCAGATCTACAAAAGTTGTGTGCAAACCTCTGTTCTACCCCTGGTATTTCTCCTGAAGTTGTCAGGCAGCAAACACCATGTCAACAATTCCTCTGCCCTTTCTGAAGCCACACTGACAACTTGGGTAGATGACTATCTTCCAGATGAAGGATCAGCCTATTAAAGAGGACTCTGGCAAGAATCTTGCCAACAGTGACTAAGAGAGAGAACTCCCTATGATTGTGACAAGATAACCTATTTCCTTTTCCTTTATAAAGATGGACAATAGAAGCATCCTTGACCTCCCTGAGGATAAACTCCTTTTGCCATATAACTCAGAAAATTTCAGTCAGCTTTTGTATGAGCAGTGAAGGCCCTACCTTGTAAGTCTCAGATGGAATAGAATGGGCACCAGGCACTTTGCCCCATGACTAATAGCATTCAAAACCTCTTCTTCAATTGGAAGTTTGGCTAGAGAGGGATTGACTTCAACCTCAGATATATGGTTAATGGCTTCAGCATTGATTGATAATGATCTGTTGAGGACCTCATGGAAGTGTTCAGCCCATCTCTCCAAGATTATGTCCTTATCACTAAGCAATGTGGCTCCATCATAACTGGGTAGTTGAGATGTACCATAGGTCTTTACCTCATAAATAGCCTTCAGGGTGTCATAAAAGTGCTTTGGATTGTTATCATCAGCATTAAACTGAATTTCATCTGCCTTCTTACTGAGCCAAGTATCCTGCATAATTCTGAGCTTCACTTGCATTTTACTTCTGATGGAGTTAAATGCTGCCTTCTTAAAGATGGATGAACTATCTTGCTGGTAAACCCTGTGGGGTTCTCGTTTTTCATTTAGTAATTTCTGAATTTCCCCATCATTTTCATCAAAGCAATCCTGATCTTTGCAAGGGTTCTAGCCCAGATGAGTAAATACAGTGTTGTATAACAAATTTCTGAAAGCTGCCAACTTCATTTCTGCTCCACTGTTGCCAACCATGTGTTGGCTCAGCTTTCCCTCCAAATCAACAACAAACTATTCAATCATGGAGAAGCACTATAATTTGTTAACATTAAGTCTTCTGGTAGTCATCTTGCCTTGGGGCTGACACTTATGCTGAATGCAAATGTTTACCTTGGAAAAAATAAGTCTATGATCTGTCTTGCACTCTGCTCCACACATCACCTTTATCACTCTCACATCCTATCTCTTCTCCTTACAATGACATGCCTATTAAATGCCAATGTTTGCTGTGAGGGTGCATCTATGAAATTTTATTACATTTAAGTAAACTGATAACAGTGTTGATGATGAGAAGGTGATGAGATGCACAAGTCTTCAGTAGTAAATGACCACTACTATTGCTGTTTGCAACTCCATTCCTCCCAAGGACTTCCTGCCATGTTTGATAATCTGTGCCTATTCTGGTGTGAAAGTCACCCAGAATTATAAACTTGTCTCCTTTCAACATATAGATGATGAGAGTCTCCAGCTCTTCCTAAAATTTTTCTTTGACCTCATCAGGAATAAGCATAGTGAGAGCATATACACTGATGACAGTGGTGTGGCACTTTGCTGCATGTGGCAACCACATTGTCATGAGTCTGCCATTCACTCCTTTTGGGAGGCATACAGGCTCATTGACTAGATTAGTTTTGATTGTGAAATTTACACCATTCTCACAGTTCTCCCTATCACTGCAGCCACTCCAAAAAAAACATGTATCCAGCTCTGATTTCAGTAAACTATCCTTCATTTGCCAGCCTTGTTTCACTCAGGGCTGCTATTTAGCTGTGATACCTGCTGAGTTCTCTCACAACAAGAGCTGTTTCTTCCAGATCTACTTGATTTTGTGTTGTCCATAATTGTGTGCGCATTCCATGTACCACTGGTTAATGGAATCACCTTTGCAAAAGTTTTTACACTTTTTTTGTGTTTTGACCTTAGGGTAGAATCCCCACCTGCTGCAGTAAGCAGGCCAGCATTAGGTTAGGTTAAGCAGACAATTTTTAGGGCATCTTTTCTAACCCCTTCCTCATTCCAGGAGGTTAACAGAATAGTCCTTTTAAAAGGCTGCTCAGAATTTGGAATTATCCCCAAAGGGCTATAAAATTGTGCATAGCCTTTGATCCAGCAATGCCACTACTAGGTCTATAACACAAAGAGCTCCAAAAAAGGGAAAGGGACCTATATGTACAAAAATATTTAAAGAAACTCTTTTTGTGTTGGCTAAAAATTAGAAATCAAGGGGATTCCCATCAATTGGGGAATGACTGAATAAGCAGTCGTATATGATTACAATGGAGTATTATTGTGCCATAAGAAATGATTATCAGGGCAATTTCAGAAAAACCTGAAAAGATTTACATAAACTGATGAAGAGTGAGGTGAGCCGAACCAGGACAATGTTATACACAGTAACAGCAATACTGTATGATGAACAACTGTGAATGACTTAGCTATTCTCAGCAACACAATGATTCAAGACAATCCCAAAGGACTCATGATGAAACATGCTATCCACCTCCAGAGAAAGAGCTGATGATGTCTGAATACAGATGAAAGCAGATGATTTTTCTCATTCTTCTTTTCTTTCTTCCTTTCTTTCAGTTTTCTTCCACAAGATGATTAATATGGAAATAAGTTTTACATGATTACACTTGTATAACCTATATCAGATTGTTTACCATCTCAAGGAGGGAGGAAGGAAGGGAGGAAGGAATAAAATTTGGAATTCAAAATTTAAAAATAAAGAACATTAAATGATTAAAAAAATTTACACATAATTGGGGATTTTTTTAAAGGCTACTCAGATACAGCCAGGGGGCTGCTGAATCCCACTACTGCTTCCAGTGAGATGACCACCCTGTGGCTTGGGTTGCCTATGTGTAGGACTATGACTATAGCTCCCTATGTATCTCCACCAACTGCTTTGTCATTTGCCTGTCACCACAGGACTTCAAAGTAGGTAAAAAGAGTAAAATGGCATGGGTGATATCTTTTGATTCACACATAAACTAAACTTAAGTGAGTTGCATGAAGTCATCGGCCTCATTCTCTTCCAGAGCTGTCAGAGTCCAATGGCAAGACAAAAGTCAAGACAACTAGCAATGGTTCAGGATACAATGGATGACCTTGGTGACTTCACCATATAACCAAGCTCTAAGCACTCCACAGCGCCTGCTTCTGCCACCCTCATGGCTGCTGGAACAAATTGTTCATATTCACCTCTTCTAAAAGAGTAGTCTTCAAATGCTTGGGGTTGACACCCTCCCTAACTTACCAATGAGTTTGAGGCTTGTCTGTTACCTTCAATCTGGTTTAGCCCATCTGCTCAAACAATTTTACCAGGGTGTGACCACTGCACATGCTACAGCTTCTTAGAACCACAGGTAAGAGGTAGGTGGCAGGTGGACACCCAAATAAACCCTGAAAAGGGCTCAGCAGCCCTCACACCAGGGGTACTAGTCTTCCCTTAAGACTCCATACAGAATAGAGCATAAAAGGAAAAGAGAAGAGAGCTCTGTACAGACCACTAAGGTGCACACAACTTTATCCTGTATGACCTGGATGAAGACCAAGAAAAGGAGACTGAGAAAGAGCAGTGAGAGAGGTAGGATACCAGGACAGAGAAGAGTCAAGGAAACCTAAAGAGAAAAGGTTATCAAGGATACAGTAGTAATCAACCATCAAAAGTTGCAGGTCAAGAAGTCTAAGGATTGAAAAAAAGATCACTGACCTGGCCAAGTAACAGATCACTGGTAACTTCAGAGAGAACTCTTTCAGTTGAATGATGAGGTCAGGAGCCAGAATGTAAAGAGTTAAGAAAAGTGAGAGGAAAGGAGATAGAATTATCAATTATACATGATCTTCTCTAGGAGTTTAGTCACAAAAAGGAGGAGAGAGATAAGATGATAACTAGTGGGAAAAGACAGGTCAAGTGAGAATTTTTTGAGGGTGTGGATATCACAGGCGTATTTGTAGCAGCCAGTAGCAAGGAGAGACTGAAGATAAGTCAGAGTGGGGATGAAAGAAGAGTCAATAAGCTAGACAAAACAGGATGGAATGGGATCATTTGCCTTGACAAGAAGGGCTTACCTCTTCACATGAAACAAGGAAAAAGGAGACAGTAGCAGAAGGCACTTGGGTTATGTGAGTTGAGAGAGAAGAGGGAGCTCTTAATGAATGGCCTCAGTTTTTTCAGTGATATATACAGGAAGGTTCTCAGCTGAAAATCACGGCAGAGGGAGCCATGGTAGACTTCAGGAGGGATGAAAATGTTTGGAAGAGCTGCTACAGTGAAGGGGATAGCTAGTTAATTAGAAGTATAAAAAGAATGCCTAGCTACAGTGAAGGCCCCAGTTGACATTACAAAACATAACTTTGTAAAGGACCTAATAGGTACGGTTGTGATTTTCTCTACCTTTGTTCAAAAGTACATGAGTTTAAATAAGTGAATACAACAGATCACCAAGGTAATACAAAACTGAGGCTTAGCAGGGCTGGATCAGTAATAAGATAAGCAGTTAAGGGATTCAAGAGAAGATATCATTATAAAGTTGAACTGGTTCACAAAGCAGTCAAGATGGAAAAGGGAGGAGATCAAGAGTGATGGCCTTGAAAAAAACTAAAGGATTGAGAGAATGGAGATCAGAGTAAGGACGAATAACAGGGTTTGGTACAGCAAGGCAGAGGAATGACAATAGGTTGTGATGAAATAAGGAAATTTTAGAGTTCGTGAGCATGGAAGTAGCACATCAAGGGCTAGGATACAGATAGGATGGAGGAATAGGTCACAGGAAATTAATAAACTGAGCAATTTTGAAGTTATGGTATTTGAGAGAGTATCAGTATGCATATTGAAATTCCTTAGAATGAAGGCAGGAGTTTAGGAATAGATAAAGACTATGATTCAGGCACTGAACTCATTATGGAAAGAAGTGTCCTGGATGCTGGTAGATAATAACTACCAGAATTTTCATTGGGTGGTAAATATGGACTGAATGAACCTCAAAGGAGGAGAGATTACTGAATGATGAAAGAAGGAAAACTTGTAAGTGGCAATGGGGAACAAGGATCATACCAACTCTCCCACCTCAACTAGTGAGCCAGAATGAATTAAAGTATAACCAGTGCTATAAAGGAAGGTGGTATCATCAGGAGGGAACCAGGTCTCAGTGAAAGGCAGAATGTGAAAGGAGTGAGAAAGTAAAAGATTTGAGATGAAAGCATGTTTGTTACCTATGGAGCAGCTATTCTTGAGCAGAAGCGACAAACTAGTTGGCTAAAGACAAAAACCCCCTAGGGGGACTTAACCAGATTAAAACATAATTGGGGAAGGCTTAACAAATTAAAATACGATACAATATACACAATATTAATTTGCTGGCTTTCTAAATTATTATGCAGAACAACAGGGATCTTGTTTCTATTTGAGTTTGACATAAAATTCTAGAAAGCATAGTGGATGAGGTGGGTAACTTTAGAGTGGGACATGGGGCAGGGCTGAGTTGAGGGAAATGGGAACAAGGGATTGATCATTAAGAGATGGAGAACAAAGCCTGATTAGAGGGCGCAAGTGGATTATTGGTGGAGCATCACACCCATTTTTGAAAGCAATTTGGAATTATGCAAAAATAGAGATTAAAATGCTGCTAGGTACATTCCCCAGTGAGGTCACTGATAAGGAAAAAATCTCAACAAGCACCAAAGTATTCATAGCACAGCTTTTGGTGCTAGAGAAGAATTAGGGACAAAGTAGAGGTCCACTGGCAAATGACTAAACAAATTGTGGTATGTGAATATATACAATATTACTGTGCTATAGGAAAAAATGAATAAGACAGAAGCATAAAAAAAAATGATCTCATACAGAGTGAAATAGGTGGGGCCAATAAAACAGTATAATGACTATAACAATGTAAATGGAAAGAACTACAAAAAAAAATCAAAGGTGAATGTTGTAAAATTATAAAAAGGAGATATAACAAGATCCTTCTATCTCATTCCTTTACAGAGGTAGGAGATCCATGGCTCCGAAACTGTATATATTTTTAGATTTATTTCTATGTATTGATCAGTTTTACTGATTTTTTTTCCCTCTTCTACCTTTTTTATTAAAAAAAAAATTATTGTATGGATAACTCTTGGGTGGGGAAGAGACCATAAGGAGAAATTCTCATGATGTAAAAAAACAAAAGATATCAATAAAATTTACTTTTAAAAAATAAAATCAAACTGGTCAGATTAAAAATTGACCCTAAAGAATTCATGGTTTTTTTCCTGTCAAAAAGGTTGCATTCAATCAGACTGAGGTGGCTGACATGAAAACTGAGCTGCTCATTTTCACTGGCCAAAGATTTAGTGAAACTGATAGCAAATGAGATGCAAAAAGTAGGAACAAAGGTCTCTGACAAAGCTCCTTTTATAAAACAAGAAAAACATTAAACTACTGCTAGTACTGTATCATTAATTATAAGCAGTTAAGGATAATATATTACTTAAGACCCTTTCTTTCTTTGTCAAAGTACTAAGAAAAATCAGGATCTAAAATAAAGGACAATAAGTAGTCTTACTTAGAATCCTTTTTCTTTTGCGAAGCAGTAAAATAAATAAATAAATAACCACTTTGAGGCAAAAAGAAATAGTACTCTAAACCCACTTTCTTTCCATTTTCAAGTAAACAATGAAATAAAATAAAATGGGGAGCTGAACAGAAAGAGCAAAATTAATGTCTGAAAACACATAATATGCTGGAAAATATAAACAGTTTCAAATATTTTCAACATATATGGCAGTAATTCACATGAAATATATAATCTAAGATAAGCAATATTATTGATCCTAATATGTATGCTCTGTAAACAATTAGAACCTGCAAGGGCTTAAAATAAAGAGAAATATAGCTAATTCACAATCAAATATAAATGGTTCAATCCTAAAGAATATTCCTATTTGGAAGTTTTCCAGGGATAACTTTTTACTTTAGTACAGCATTGTTTACGATAAAAGCCCCTGACCCAAATTAAATTCCACACTAGAGGTCCTTCATTACATGATATTGTGCCATTTGCAAGTCACTCCTTTGTATTATATCTCATTATGCTTTAAAATGCAAATAATATTCAAAGGGGAAAATAACAAGCTTAGCTGTAGAAATGATTTTGCACTGAAGTGAAAAATGACTGATATCGGATTGTTTTCCTGACTGATAGATCAAGAAACTAAGGTAGTTCTGACAAGGCAAAAAAGGAAAAGTTCTAAAGAATGAGATGCTACGTAGGGTAAGCAGACCAGAGCAGAATATAACAGTAACCAAAATGGAGTATCAGGTTCCTGGGGCCTAGAACAAAGAAAAAAATAAAGATGACATGGGAATGCATCAAAGAGCAACACTGATTATTTCAACTTAACTTAAGGTTGGTCATAACTTAAAAAGAACAATTCAATTTGTATATTCCAGCTTCTGACAGATTTGCATCTTTAAAAAGCATCTGGATAGAGTGGGGAAAGCTTAGTCAAGTCACTTAGCCTAAATCTGAGCCTCAGTTTCCTCATTTGTAAAATTATGGTGCTAGACTAGATAAATGAATCCATCAATAAGTATTTATTAAAAACTTATGTATTGCCAGGTACTATGGTAAGCACTAGGGACATAAAATAAAAATTAAGTATTTCTTGCCTTCAGGCAGCTTAAATGGCCTCTAAGGTCTCTTCTTCTTCTAAATCTATGATCCTATAAGCCTATGACATGTGTCCAGCAGTGTTTAACAAGATACTACTCTGGAAAAAGAACTGAGTCCAGCAAGCTATCAATTCACTGACTGTTGAGTTTCTACCTTGTTCTCTTGCTTTTTTTTTTTTCCCCTAGCTAGTCTTCAAAATCTCCATGTTCTGATTATGTCTACTTTTTCATATGGCTCTCTCTTTGATTCCCTAACATCCACTTAATAAAAGTCCCTTCAGCGTAAGAATTCTTTTTTTCCTAATTCTCAGAAAGTGACTCTGACTTTTGTGTTTATTGCCATTGTTTCTCATCCCTGTTCCTCATCTCTGCTCATTTCTGATACCTGGATCTCTCCTCCATAGAGGTAATAATTATTAGGAAAGAAAGGAGACAGTCTGCAACAGCTGCATTAACCATTTTCTGGCCAATGCCCTGTAGAACAAAGTTCTCCAAACTTTTTCGATCCTGCATTTCTATCAGTAAAAAGTTTTTGTGCACACACCAATAATATATGCATATGTATATAAGTATATATGTTTATAAATTATATACACGTACTTTAATACCAATGTTATGCACATTATAATATATAAAACACATTTTTAAAGATGAAATAAACAACATAATTAAAGTATAATTTCATTTATTAATGTTACAAAAAGCCTTTTGCAATCACAAAAATTATAATTAATGATTTTCAGTTACAGTAATATGACTCAAGAAACTTCATTGTGTTTTCAAATTTTAACACTTTGTGATATGTCAATTTGAAGTCCTGGTCCTAAGTTCAGTTAAACTTTAATATTTAGTCTTAATGACTGTCACAGTGAAAACGAAATAAGTATAGTATTGGTTGTGCTTACCAAATCGTGATATTGACTTTTCAATGTCATCTACCAATTAGGCAAAAGTTTTTGTTGAAATGCACCTTGTAAATTTCTGTTTTCCCCAGATGTCAATCAAGTGTTCTTGCAAACTAGTAATTTTATGTTTTTAGCAATGGAGTTCAAAATTCACAGAAATATATTGTTTGGAAAACTTTCAAATAAATTAGGAAATTCTGTTTCCAAGCTTTTAAGTGTGCAGATACAAGGTTTTTTTTTAATAGATGATTATTTCCTGCAACAAAAAAGCTTTGTTTTTGTATGTCTTGCTAACCATATTGACCATAGGATCCAAGATCAAATTTGCCTGATGACCTAGAAATCTGTAGTAATCAACCCTAAGGGTATGTCTGTCTGGGGAGCCACATACACCTCTTTGCAGCTTTTCTGACGATTTTTTAAGCTAGCCTGTTTGCCAAAGCTAGGATTAGTTCAGACCTCTCTATGAAATGCCTTATGTGTGGAACATTGGAGAAATACACATTGGAAATTTTTGTCCAGACCTCTAGTTGGAATGTTCTGTTTGTTGTAGAGATAATTGAAGACATTTTGAATAATATATGAGTTTTAGGGACCTAGATGAATTTTCACTCAGAACAGTTTAAATTCTCACCTGAGTAAAGGTGTAGCTTCTAATCAACCACAAGTCTCTCTCTCTCTCTCTAAGGAGCTCAGCTAGAACTAGGCTATTCCACTGAAAGAGGCTCAAATTTCATTTTCCCTTTACTTTATTGTTCTTGAGCTGAGGCAGGCCTTTGCAAACACTAAAAAAGGTGGTAACCTATAAGAAATTTTTAACATGATGTGTGTTTTTTGAGTCATATGTAACCATGTATTTGGAGAAAGTAAAATATACAGTGCCAATAGCTATGGCAGGCATAAATTTTTATTAAAGATTATTGATTTTCAGATTGTCTAATAACTATGCCACATGGCCTTCACTGAAATTTTTAAATTTCAAGGTACTGGAATAAGGTTGCCTGAAAGAAAGATTCTGAGCATCTCTAGTCATCTAGAGAGCTATCCAGAACTGGGAATATGAATAAATGCATACAAATAAGCCTATTTTCTGATACCAGGAAATGTTTAACTGAAGGTGAGTATGGTGGAGACTTCGTCAGGAGTGGCTGATTTCCCCCAGTCTAGGTGATTAAAGAAAGTAAGGGAGGAAGTCTGTGAGCATTTCCACAGATTGCCTTGTTTTCTGATCTCAACTAAACCTTCTCATTCTACTCCTCCAAAATCAATCTGGTATTTCATTTTTCACAGCAGACATTATAAACCTGTTCATCTCTCCTCAAATCTAATTCATCAACCTTTGCTTATCTCCTCCCTAGTAAGACCTACCTTATACTTCACCAAAAAATGAGACCATTCTTCTTGCTTCTTCATCTCATATCAATACTCTTCCCCTACTATCTCCTCCTAGACTCTAGTCTAGGATAAATCATCAGCCCTTCTCCTTACCTAGGACAATCCTTTGATACACATGCTTAATCCCATTTTATCCTATAGCCTCCATCAGATTGCCCCATTATCATTCCAAGTTTCTTATCTTCGATCCTAATCTGCCCACAAAAATGATCCTGTTTCCCCCAACAGTAAAAAACCTTCCCTTGATACTACCATTCAGGATAATTATCATTGTCTATTTCTCCTCTCTTTTGTGACTAAACTCCTATAGACATACACTCAGTGCTTCCACTTTCTCCCCCTTACATTCTCTTTTAAACACCCTATTTTGTGACTTTGACCACATCATTCAACTAAAACTGTTCCCTCCAAAACTACCAATAATCTCTTAATTTCCAAACCTAATGATCTTCTCTGAATCTTCAATCTTTCTGTTGCATTAGATATTGTTGATCATATTTTCTTCCTCAATATTCTCTGAGTATTTTAAACACTGCTCTTTCCTAGCTTTCCTTCTTATTATTCTGCCTCAGTCTCTCTCATCATCATCCAACAGTCTACCCACTAACTGTGATTGTCCTACCAGGCTCTGTCCTGAGCCCTCTTCTCCTTTCTTTCTGAACTACCTTACTTAATGATCTTATTGGTTCCTGTGGGTTCTATTATCATCTCTACACAGGTAATTCATAGATTTAGATCTCTAGTAGTACTAGTCTCTTTTCCTGAACTACAGTCCTATATTACCAACTGTCTTTAGACATTTAGAACCATCCCACAGATATGTCAAAGTCATTATGTTCAAAAAATGACTCAATTAGATTTCTTCCCAAATGTTCTCCAATTATAAATTTCCCTGTCAATATTCAGGATATCACCATCCTCCTGGTCCCCGGACTCACAATCTTGACATCATCCTTGATTCCTCTCTTACACAACCCACATTTCCAGTTAGTTGCCAAATCTATCATTTCTACCATCAAGACAACTTTCACATATGGACCCTGTTCTCCACTTAGACAGCTACCACCCTAGTTCTGGCCTTCATTATGTCTCACCTGGACTACAATAGCAAATCTCTCCCAACACTAATCCAGCCCCCACAAAGATGGCAAAGTTTAGGTTTTTCTAAAGCTTAGGTCTAACCATGTCATGCATATCCAATAAACTACAGTGGATCATGATTACCTCCAGGATCAAATATAAACTCCCTTTTTGGCATTTAAAGCTCTTCATAACCTGGTCCCTTATTTATCTTTCCCATCTTTTTTACACCTTGCATCCCCCCATACACACTCTATGGTCCAGCTACACTGATCGACTTGTTTCTTCTCACACACAAGGATCTGGTCTCCGGGTCTTTACAAGAGCTGTCCTCCATGTTTGCAGTACTTCCCCTAAATAGCTCTGCCTCTTAGCTTCCTTGGCTTCTCTCAAAACTCCATGCAGACCTTATCTTCCACAGGAAAACTTCAAGAAAACAGTACTCCCAGCAGCTAATGATTTCCTCAATGAGATGATCTTCTATCCACTCTGTATAATTTCTTGTAGACACCTACATTATCATGTGTTATACCCCCTTTATAATATAAGCTCCTTGAAGATAGGAACTGTTTTTATCATTCTTTAAATCCCCAGAGCTTCCTCAGCACAATGCTAGGATCTAAACACGCACTTCATTCATGTTTACTCTGTGACTAAGGAAGTAGCTTTATCCTTCTTTTGCAAATCTCAACAAATCAACATCATTTGTTAGAAAATGTATGTATGCATACACACATTAATAACTGCCTGCTAGCTCAACTCAGGGATACAAAACATCCCAATATATGAAATTCTTGGGGGGAAAAAAAACAAAAACAAAAACAAAAAAAACACTGGGAATATAAGATGGCTAGTTGGCATGGTAAGTGCTAGACTTAGAATATGGAATACCTGAGTTCAAAACCTGCTTCAGATACTTACTAGCTATTTGAGCCTCTCTGTGCCTCAGTTTCCTCCTCTATCAAATAAGGAGGTTGGACTCAAGGGCCTACCCAGTCCCTTTCAGCTTTAAATCTATGATTCTCCAATCCTATGAACCAGTACAAAGTAGCTACATAATGTTTCCAGATATGTTGTTTCTAGTCTAGTGATTGTGTTAAATCAAAAACTCAGGCCATGAACAAACTTGATGGCTTCTCTGTTCTTTCTTTTCTCTTATATAGCCCAGTATGAACTAATGACCATCTTTGCAGAAGAACAGAACCCTGAACTCTCAGGAAGTTTCCTGAACACTTGTAAGGTATCTTGAGAGCAAACCACTGTCTCTATGAAAATAGTCTCAAAGTTCGGCATGGGGTGAGTCAGACTCTCCCTATTGTTTCCTTTCCTCCCTAATTCCCCTCCTTAACCAATTAAAATACTAAGAGATTCAAAGGAGGTTTCTGTGAGCAGTGGTTACAGGTAACATTTTGCTTCCACATTAAGCACTGCCCTGTAATAGTAGGTAAAGGAAATTAACACACATCAGAGATGGAATCTTTCTTTAACCAAGGGAAAGGGGTGAGGCCACTTTACTGTTGCCTCCTCCCCAAATTTATATGACATCCCAAGTGACCTAATGAGCTAAGAGAGGTTTGCCCCTACCCCAGAAATTTTTGCATTCCCTCCTGTTCTCCTGAGGATTCAGTGAGTTGTTAACAATATCTTTCAATAAAGCTTATTTGGATATGTAAATTTCACGCATGAGCTCAATCCTTTTCCTTTCATACATATTTTCTGCCAAAACACTAATCTGCAGAAACATTAGCCACCAAATAGATATAGATATTGACCACTATAAATATAGATGCTGACCTCTTCTCCGTCTTTTAAATTTAAGAAAAAAATTCTATGCACTAAAAAAAAAAAAACCCAAAACATTTCAACACTTTCACAAAATGAAATCATCATTAAGGAAAGAAGAATTTTTTAGCTACTCAACTCTAAGGTAAAAGCTATACTAAATTCTGGACAGTTCGAAATTACTCCACTGGACCTTTAATACAATCTCTCCATGCCAAGTTTGTAATGTTTCCCTGATTTGTTATTTAATTCTTCATTCTATTCAGCTGATTTGCAGCACACTAAAATGAAAATAGCATAATTAATATAGTAGTTGATGGTTTGCATTTGTTCTTTTTAAAACTATGTGTTCTTGTTACTTTATCACTTATGAGATATAGCTTACTATTGTCTTTTTGTGTCATATTTCTATATATTTGAATGTAGACTTCTCTTAGAGATACTCATTACAAAGATTTTTTTTCCCTCAATCAATATCTTCTCTTCCTACTCTGGCTACATTGATTCTGTTTAAGCACCTAGCAGAGTGCCTGACATATAGAAGGTACTTAATAAATGCTTATTGACTGACTGTTTGTGAAAAGCTTATTATAATAAAAACTGACTATTTTCCATTTTGTAATCATTTCTATCCCTTGTCTTATTATGAAAACTATCCTTTACCATGGTTAAGAAATGCATTTCTGGAAAGGATGCTGGAAAGATAGTGGAGTAAGTCAGAAAATTCCAAGCTCTCCAGATTTCTCCCATAAACAAGATAAAATAGCACCTCAGGGCAAACGTAGAGCATTTAAAAATAAACAAGAGTTGGGGCTGAACAGTGGTCCTACTGGGACAATCAGAGAAGATCTGAAGAAAAATCCCAGGATGAGGTTTGGTCCCTACAAAGAGTGAACATCTCCAAGACTAGTACCTCTGAAATGGCAAGTGGCGAACCATGGCGGTCGCTGGGTTGGGAAGTGGCCTCTGCCCCAGCCACAGGAACTCTCACCTCTCAGACAGTGAGGGGAGCAGGGTGTCTGAGCCAGGGAAGACTACGGGAACCTCAACTGATAAGGAACACCAGACTGAGCTGTGCTGCTGAGATGCAGCACTGGGTGAGAAGGAACTAGCATAGCATAGCACACCCCTGGTGAATGCAGAAGCAGCGGGGCCGGGACACTGCTGGCAGTGGGCACTTACAGGAGGGTGGAGTTCTTGGCTTCAGTTCCAGGCCAGAAGGGAGAATTGAAGGAGGATCTGAGGCCAGGGCACCATCTCCTATACCCCAGGACTAGAAGTGATTACAAAAAATAAACTGCTACAAATGTTTTTAAAAATGAGCAGGTAAAGGAGAAAAAATACAACCACAAAGAGTTACTATGGGAATAGAGAAGACCTGGGTTTGTCTTCAGAGAAGGATACAGAAGCAAAGAAGACCTCTCCTACTCCAAGAAGTAATATCAAATGGTCCCCTGCTGAAAAAGAATTCATAGAAAAACTTTAAAAAGACTTTAAAAATCAAATGAGAGATTGAGGAAAAACTAAAAATAAATAAGAACAATCCAAGAAAAACAATAAAACAATAAGATTATAAAAAGAAAGTCAACCAATTAGAAAAGGAGATCCAGAATCTGAAGGAAGAAAGTGACTCCTTGAAAACTAGAATAAAAGAAAATATAAATAATGAACAAATAGAAGAGAATGTTAAACATCTCATAAGAAAAACAAGTAGAAAACAGATCAAGAAGAGAAAACACAAAAATAATCAGAATACCTGAAAGCTATGATTAAAAAAAGAATCTTGATGCAATACTACAAGAAATAATTTTTTTAAACTGTCCTGAAGTGGACAAGAGAAAGTAAAAATAGAAAAAATCCACTGCACCTGAAAAAGATCCTACAAAGAAAATCTACACAAATATTAAAGTCAAATTCCAAAACCCCCAGCTCAACCAGTTATTATGAGCAACAAGAAAAAAACAATTTAAATATGGTGGTGCCACAATTAGAATCACACAAGACCTAGTACTGGTGACACTAAAAGACCACAGATATTGGAACACAATATATTGAAGAACTGAGGTTGTGGCTGAAAATATCATACCCAGCAAAGTTAAGCATAATCCTGAATGAAAAAAAATGGATATTCAATGACTTGTCAGACTTTCAGAAGTTTGCTTAAAAAAAAACTTGAACTTAATAGAAGATTTGACATACAAGAGCCAAAAGAAATATAAAGTACATACCAAAGGCTAATTACAAGGAACTCAATAAGGATAAACTGTTTACCTTTTATATGAGGAAATGTAAAGTAAGATTGCTATTAGTCATTGGGTAGTTCATAAGAAAGATTGAGATAGATCTGAATATGATGTAACTTTAAAATTAAACCTGTTAGGAACAGGTAAGAAGAGTTATTATCTTATACAAATGAGGTGCGAAAAGAAGAACTGACACAGAGGAATTAGGTGGGGGAGGAGGGTGGTAGTTCTAGAACCCTACTTTTATGGGGAATGGGTTTAAGAGGGAACAATACATATATTTGTATAAGAGTATTCTAAATACAGAAAGATATAGAAGATGGCTGAGGGAAAGCAGTGACTTGCTTGAGTTCTCCCCCCAAATCCCCCCAAATACCTATAAAAAATGGCTCCAAACAAAATCTAAAGCAGCAGAACCCACAAGAAGACAGAGTGAAACAAATTTCCAGTCAAAGACAGCCTGGATGATTGATCGGAAAGGTATATCGCGCCAGGCAGGGAGAGGAGCATAGCTCGGCGTGGGCACGCAGGCCCAGCAATCCTGGAGCAGGCCTCAGAGGACTGATTCGCGGGCAGCTATGGCAGTTTCCTGACCTCTTAACCCAGGAACACCAAAGACAACTTAGAAGGTCAATGGGAAAAGTCCATGACTGTGGGGAGAGAAGGAGCTAGGTCTCAACCACCCCCGGGGCCACAGCTGTTTCCTGAGCTTCCGGCCCACAGACTGAGGGGGAATCCAGTGGCTGATCAGAGGGGAATTGCAGGGATCTCTTTGCCAGTGCTGAGGCAGGAATCTCTTGCTTTGCCCGTGCTTGGATCTGGGTCACAGTTCTGAGGGGCGGTCCTGGGGCGAGGAGGAGTGCTGGTGCAGTGGAGCTTGTTGTGGCAGTGGAGAGGAAACACCTCACCCCTTATCATAGCAGCTTGAAAGAACTGAAAATTTTCAGGTCCCTAGAAGTATCTCTGAAAACAGCGGTACAAACCCCCAAAGCTTGGGACAGCACATTCTCCACGTTGAAAATAGACTTTTACCTTAATAAAGAGTTTAAAACTCAAGTAATTGGCCGGGATCATAAGTAAGCAGCGCAAAAAGAGTCAGACTCTATTATCTTACTTTGGTGACAAAGTAGATCAAAACATACAACCAGAAAAAGACAACAAAGCCAAAGCTCCTACATCCAAAGCCTCCAAGAAAAATATGAATCAGTTCCAGGCCTTGGAAGAGCTCAAAAGGGATTTTGAGAAGCAAGTAAGAGAAGTAGAGGAAAAACTGAGAGTGATGCAAGAAAATCATGAAAAACAAGTCAACAGTTTGCTAAAGGAGACCCAAAAAAATACTGAAGAAAATAACCCCTTAAAAAATAGCCTAACCCAAATGGCAAAAGAGGTCCAAAAAGCCAATGAGGAGAAGAATGTCCTAAAAAGGAAAATTGGCCAAATGGAAAAGGAAGTCCAAAAGATTACTGAAGAAAATACTTCCTTAAAAATTAAAATAGAGCAATTGGAAGCTAGTGACTTTATGAGAAATCAAGACACTGTAAAACAAATCCAAAAGAATGAAAAATTAGAAAACAATGTGAAATATCCCACTGGAAAAACAACTGACCTGGAAAATAGATCCAGGAGAGAGAATTTAAAAATTATTAGACTATCTGAAAGCCATGACCAAGAAAAGAGCCTAGACACCATCTTTCAAGAAATTATCAAGGAAAACTGTCCTGATATTTTAGAACCAGAGGGCAAAATAGAAATGGAAAGAATCCACCAATCACCACCTGAAAGAGATCCCCAAAGGAAAACTCCTAGGAACATCGTAGCCGAATTCCAGAGTTCCCAGGTCAAGGAGAAAATATTACAAGCAGTCAGAAAGAAACAATTCAAGTATTGTGGAAACACAATCAGGATAATACAAGATTTAGCTGCTTCTACATTAAGGGACAGCAGGGCATGGAATATAATATTCCAAAGGGCAAAGGACATAGGATTACAACCAAGAATCACCCACCCAGCAAAACTGAGTATAATCCTGCAGGGGAAAAAATGGTCATTCAGTGAAATAGAGAACGTTCAGGCATTCTTGATGAAAAGACCAGAGCTGAATAGAAAATTTGATTTTCAAATACAAGACTCAAGTGGAACATGAAGAGGTAAACAGGAAAGAGAAAATCATAAGGGACTTATTATGGTTGAACTCTTTACATTCCTGCATGGAAACATGATATTTGTGAGACCTTTGTCAGTATTAGGGTAGTTGGAGGGGGAAAAATTATATGTACGTGTATATAGATATAGATAGATAGATAGATAGATAGATAGATAGATAGATAGATAGATAGATAGATAGATAGATAGATAGATAGA